>NC_060270.1:29095363-29144536 GCF_021613505.1 Equus quagga | reverse complement strand
CCTCCCGGCGCGCGGCCCGGCCAGCCGGCAGCACGCAGCCGCCCGCGCCGCCCACCTCCTCCCGGCCGCCCGCCGGCGGCCTCCCGGGCGCAGCGCGGGGGAGCTGCCTGGCCGCCCTGGGCCCCGAGAAGGAGCGGGCGGCGCGAAGACGCTTTAACCGCAGCCGCCGAGCAGAGGCAGGAGGCTGACCCGGCCGCTTCCTAAGTGCGGTCAGGCATCTCGTGACCGCGGCGGGCGCCGGGGCCCCGCGGGAGGAGGGAGGAGGGAGGAGGGAGGAGGGGGGGAGGGCCGGGGCAAGGATCAAACCAGAAGGCCCCCACCTCTCCCCCGGGCTGTTGCTAGTGAGGCTTTTCGAGTTAAAACCCCAAGCCCGAAATCAGGGGTGGAGTGGGGCACTGGAATAATTCCCCACTCTCCACCCTGGGGCGTGCGCTCCCCGCCCGGAAGGGCTGACCTTGGCCGGGGGGAGGCGGGAGGGGGGCGGTGGTGGTAAGCGCCGGGACTCGGCTCCCAGCCCGCCGCCCCCTCGGATTCCTGGCCCGGCGGGGGCCGGAGGAGGGGGCCCCCGGACACACACACACACCCCACACGCAGCGCGCGCCAATGAGCCCCGGCCAGGCGCAGGGGGCGGGGTTTTCCCAGGCTCGAGCACAGCAGCTGCTATTTACCTTCTTGGCTTCTCCCGGGGACCAGGAACCAGCCCCCGCGCTCCGCCGCCCGCCGCCGCCCCCCGCCTCCCTGCCCCCGGGGCGCGCGCACACACACTCACACACGCATGCACACACACATCCTCCCGGCCCGGCCGCAGCCGCGGCGGCAATAAAACATCCTGGCACGTGCTTCGGCTCCAGGCGCGCCCTCGCCGGCCGGCTGATGTCAAACTGCAGCTCGGCTGGTGTAGCTCTTAAAGGGCCCGCGCGCGCCGGGTGCCGAGACTGCCTCGGCCGCCCGCCGGGCGAGAAGGAGGGGAGAGGCTGCCGCCTGGCCCGCCACCGCAATGTGCCGCAGAACCGAGAGCCTGCGGGTAGAAAGGGAAAGGGTGGCGAGGGCGCGCGCACGTCCCTGAGGCATTGCCATCAAAGCCCCCGTTGTTCATCTTTCATTTGAAATTCCATTTCCTTTCTGCCCAGTTGGAAATTATTCTGATTGTTTCCTGGGGAAGCGCGGGGTCTAAGGCCCCCAACTCCAGAGAGGAATGAGGGGTAGGAAGGGGGATGGTGGAGAGGCATCAAAAACCACCTTGCTCTGAAAAACCTGCAAATGTAAGGTGGAAGGCATTTCTTCCTTTTTCTGCGTCCAAAAAGGAATTTTTTTGTCCTTTTTCTGCATGATCGACTTTCACCCCCTCCCAATGTATAGAGTCTGAGCGGGAAATCACTTAGATGTTTCGGTAACTCACACCCTTGCACACGTTCCCCCTTTTCTCTTAGCCACTGCAAGTATAATCTTTTATCCCTGTCCTTCTAAACCTTTTAAAAAATATATTTCAAACTTCTTCTTAGTGTCAAAGCAGCTCTATTACACATATTAAAGGAAATAAAGAGCAAAGACCCTAGCCCCCCCCCAAAATAAACTAGACTAGAGCAAAACCAATGCGGAAAAATCCTCTCTAAAACAAAGCCCAGCAGGGAGAGTAGCAAAGGGTTAAAATCCTTTTGATTGACGTTGTAGCCTCCGGTGCCCCGGGCTCAGGCGCGCGCCATTGGCCGCCAGGCCTTGTGCCTGGCGGCCAATGGGGGGGCGCGGTCCACGAGCGGTGCCGCGTGTCTCCTCCTCCCATTGGCTGAAAGTTACTGTGGGAAAGAAAGTTTGGGAAGTTTCACACGAGCCGTTCGCGTGCAGTCCCAGATATATATAGAGGCCGCCAGGGTCTGGGGATCACACAGGATCCGGAGCTGGTGCTGATAACAGCGGAATCCCCCGTCTACCTCTCTCCTTGGTCCTGGAATAGCGCTACCGAGCACCAAGTAGCCATAAGAGATTATAATAAACCCTCAGCACTTGCTCAGTAGTTTTGTGAAAGTCTCAAGTAAAGGGGACATAAACAAAATAATTTTTCTGTGTGAAGGACTCCAAAAATAAAATTCTCTAGGGATTAAAAAAAAAAAAAACAGAAAATGCCAGCTGATATAATGGAGAAAAATTCCTCGTCCCCGGTGGCTGCTACCCCAGCTAGTGTCAACACGACACCGGATAAGCCAAAGACAGCATCTGAGCACAGAAAGGTAAGGGCAGTGCCTGTCTCTCTGCAGCCCCAAGAAATTAAGTCGGGGTTGGGGGCTCCTCTCTCCCTTAAAAGCCCGGGGTGAAATGGCAGATCTCACGGAAACTCAGGGCTCTTTGATTTCTTTACAGTCATCAAAGCCTATCATGGAGAAAAGACGAAGAGCAAGAATAAATGAAAGTCTGAGCCAGCTGAAAACACTGATTTTGGATGCTCTTAAGAAAGATGTAAGTGGGTAGTGCTTTTTTTATTATTATTATTAAAAAGCCGAAATACTATTTCCCAGGTACTAAGAATGAAAGCTCCTCGCCGGCGGGATCTTCCCTGCCTGCACTGCGGTCTCTGAGGCGGGAGGGTCGGGCGCCTCTCGTCCGGGTCTGGGGATGTTGGCACCGCGGCCTGGGGGAGGGACCCCCAGCATTCCGAGGTCACTGGCGGGGCTCTCACTTTCCTTCCCTGCCTCCTCTTCTGTGCAGAGCTCGCGGCATTCCAAGCTGGAGAAGGCGGACATTCTGGAAATGACAGTGAAGCACCTCCGGAACCTGCAGCGGGCGCAGATGACGGGTGAGGGCGGCTCGCCGCGTCCCCCTCTGCGGGCGTCCCTCTCGCCCCGCGGTGATTTCTTCCAGACTTCCGTCCGTGGTTGTGAGAGGCATTCAGCTACATTTTACTGCCTTGGCTCACTCTTGCGTTCCCACGGTCTGGGGCTTATTTATAGCCACAACTCCAAGTTGTTACTGTTCCGGAAAGGGAGGGAGAGAGGTTGTAGCAGCGAGGGCGGCGGGCGGCTTGGCAGCAGGAAAGCGGGTGGGGGCGAAAGGACTTGAACCGTGGCGGTTTTGAGCTTCGTGGAGCCTAGGGGTCATCGGGTTTAGCTCTCCCTCCTCCCCCATTACAGAAGGGGAAATGAAGCTCAGATGGCGAGGAAGGGGGGAAGGGCATTACCCAAGGTCACATCGCGCGCGTGGGCCGGGGGGGGGGGGGGATGCGGCCAGATCTGGAGCTGAGATCAGTTTAAATGGAGCCACAGGGAAGCCACTAGCTTCGGTCGCCAAGCTAGTGTGGAGAGGTGGCTGGTTTTTCTAAACCCACCCCCTTCGCCAGAGGCAGTTCGGCAGGCCCATAGTCAGGGAGGCGCGTCGCGGGGACCTCCCAGGGCGGAGGCGGTGGCCTAGGGGCCAGGGCCGTTCGGTGACCCGTCTGTCTCCTCCTGGCCCGCAGCCGCGCTAAGCACAGACCCGAGCGTGCTGGGGAAGTACCGCGCCGGCTTCAGCGAGTGCATGAACGAGGTGACCCGCTTCCTGTCCACGTGCGAGGGCGTTAACACCGAGGTGCGCACCCGGCTGCTCGGCCACCTGGCCAACTGCATGACCCAGATCAACGCCATGACCTACCCCGGTCAGCCACATCCCGCCTTGCAGGCGCCGCCGCCGCCCCCGCCAGGACCCGGCGGTCCTCAGCACGCGCCATTCGCGCCGCCGCCTCCGCTCGTGCCCATCCCCGGGGGCGCGGCGCCCCCTCCCGGCGGCGCGCCCTGCAAGCTGGGCAGCCCGGCTGGGGAGGCGGCTAAGGTGTTCGGCGGCTTCCAGGTGGTGCCGGCTCCCGACGGCCAGTTTGCCTTCCTCATCCCCAACGGGGCCTTCGCTCACAGCGGTCCGGTCATCCCAGTCTACACCAGCAACAGCGGGACCTCCGTGGGCCCCAACGCAGTGTCCCCTTCCAGCGGCCCCTCGCTCACGGCGGACTCCATGTGGAGGCCGTGGCGGAACTGAGGGGCTCAGGCCACCCCTCCCCCTGAACTCTCCAACCCACTTCTCTCCCCTCAAGACACTAAACAGGAACTTGGACGCCAGGAGAGAAGAGGACTTTTGTGATTAAGTGGTTACTCTGGTTTTATTAATTTCTAAAAAGTTACTTTTTTGTAGAGACCTGTATTAAGTGACTGACCATGCACTATATTTGTATATATTTTATATGTTCATATTGGATTGCGCCTTTGTATTATAAAAGTTCAGATGACATTTCGTTTTTTACACGAGATTTCTTTTTTATGTGATGCCAAAGATGTTTGAAAATGCTCTTAAAATATCTTCCTTTGGGGAAGTTTATTTGAGAAAATATAATAAAAGAAAAAAGATGGAAGGCTTTTATGTCTTAGAACTGATTATTTCAGAACATGTAAAGAAAAGGCTCTTGGCAGAATTCGAATTACATGCAACCTGAGAATTCAAGAACTGGCTCTTTTGTTATTAAAGGAACATTTTTTAAAATCCATTAAAACTTGTACCACCCCTCCACGAACTAAACTCCATTTAAGTTGAAGAACCCTTCTGATATGGCTTCCCTGATCAATTTGCGGTCAATCTCTGTCATTCAGTCCTGGTTCTCATACTAGCTCCTTCTGAGGAAGGTTGAACAGGACCGAATTCATGAAGTTAATCGAGCCAGTAGTACAT
The DNA here is from genome assembly GCF_021613505.1 of Equus quagga. Taxonomy (NCBI): domain Eukaryota; kingdom Metazoa; phylum Chordata; class Mammalia; order Perissodactyla; family Equidae; genus Equus; species Equus quagga. Next base: position 29,139,856 of record NC_060270.1, on the reverse strand, counting down.
CTGGCTGCACATTAAGGGAGGCTCCTGGGGTAGCTCACCAACGTCCAGAGTAAAAACACCCTTAACCACTGCAACCTCCAAGCCTTCAGATGTTGGTGTCTTCGTTTAATTAGTCAATCCTTAGGTACAGCTAAACATACCCTGGTACCAGCATCCAAAAGTTTGAAATGCCTCTCTGCACCCTCTTCGAGCAAGCTGAGAAGGTCAACAGATTCCTTCTGCCAAGGGACAGCTAGTTAGACTCCCAAGTGGAGCCCGAGTCCAGATGATTAACACCGGACATATGTTTTTGATAAGTTTCTGTGCTTGGCTCTAATAGAGAAAGCATGTGGGGGCCGTGCTGGCAGGCACACAGGCCATCTTCCCCTTTTAATACAAACAGCAAGCGACCCTTTCGCTTGGTCATGCCCCATTTCCAGGCAAGATGTGGGCTCCAGATAGAAGCAAAAGGGTTGTCTCGGGTTTCAGCTCACATAACCCTCCTTAACAAGTCCTAACTCAAAGCGGACAGCTTTAACCTGTGCCAGGATCTGCAGGGAATTTCTTCCAAATCCCATCACAAAGGCTTGTCAGATTTTGTCAGATTTGGCCAGGTGTTTGACTGCATCCAGGTGTTGGGGAAATGAAAACCACGAGCCCTGCGAGACCAGACACATCAGCCGCGCTGTGGGTCTGGGGGCGCGCCCTCCTCCCCAACCGCCCGCCGCTCCTCCTCCCTGCGCCGGCCCCTCCCGCCGGCCTCCACTCACCCCCCTGCTTTTAGAACGGCTTCTGGGAGGAGAAGGATGAGGCGGGAGAGATCAATCTTTGAAGCCTTCCTAACAAAGATAAAGCCAACGATTTTCTGTCTTGTTTCAAAAGCTTTACCTCTCCCCCGCCTTGCTCTGGCGTTTCCCACAGGCCAGTGTGGAGAGCGGCTCTACCGCAGGAATGATCTAGCAGGGAGCAGTCAGTTTACTGCTCAAATACCTTCCACCCAGCTTCGGACCCAGAGGGAGAGGTTTAAAAGATACTTTTTAAAATTTGGCTCCTACTTGCCCCATTTTGCGTAAGTGAAAGGTGTCCAACACACCCTCGCCCCAAAACAATATACACATGTACACACACATACATACACCCTTCTTTATCATACTTTTCTGAGATTTCCCTCTTGTTTAAACCCAAATATAATAACAATGGCTCTATTAAGACATCCAATGCAAGTTTAAATGCTTCATTTGGTAACCCCGTCCTCTGGCCCCACTAAGAAGTTCTTAACTGTCCTGGCAGAAATAATGGATACATCAGGGTCTCATTTTTATAAAAGTACATTTATGTTCTTCAAAATTCACACACAGACACACACAAACCCGTGCAATCTCTACACCAACTTAAAACTCAATCTCTGTCTTTCTCTGTTCTGAAGGAGAACAACTGAAAAAGGGAATTTTTATTAATGTCATCAAAAGTACAGCTATATCGCGGGGGAGAGAGTAACACATTAAGGAAAAGTAGTCAACATCTGTCCCTTTGAAAATAACTGGTAGTTTGAAATGGTCCTTTTTCCCTGAAATTTGGGTTTAGACCATTAGAGGAGGTAGTTTGTTCTGTACATTATGGGCAGAAGGAGGAGACCCTAGGCCCCAATGGGGATTTTCAGGCTCTTGTGCCAGCTCTGCCACTAAACTCACTGTGTCACTTTGGATGAGTCATTTCCCTTTTCTGGGACATTTATTTCCAAGTCCATTACATGAGTGGGTTTATTTCTAAGACCTTGTGCCCTCCTGCACCCAGGCTGTGTCTGGAATAATTAGTTGGGGGAGAGAGGAAGCTTCAAAGACGACTTCAACCTTGCCCCCGCCCCCCACCCCCCCCCCCCCCCCCCAGGGCCCACCCTCCGTCCGACCCCTCGGGCCCGGGCTAATTATACGGCCTCGGGGCACACCCGTCAGCCCCTCTCCCTGGCCTGGGGCAGTGCCGATGGTTCCAGGAGATAAGGCTCCAAGTTCCACGTCCGGATGCGGGCCGCCGGCCTCCGCCGCCGCGCGCATTAGCCTCTCAATGGAGACCCTCCGGGACCCCGGCCCCCCGCCGGCCCCAGCAGCATCCGGAGCGGGAAAGGCGCTGAACTGGAAGGGGGCCCTCGGCCGTCAAGACAGGAGCTTGCTCTAAGTGGTGACTAAGCGCGACCAGAAGGCGCGCTCGCTCCCCGCGGCCCATTCCACGCCACGTGTCTCCGGAGTGGGGACCCAGGGGTTAAGCTGGACCCCCTCATCGTGACCACCGTCCCGGGAAACCTGTCATTAAAGTCAATTAACTTTTCCCACACCCCTTGGCCGGTAACAACCCGCTGCTCGCTTCCTCCCCGGCTTCTAAATGCAACCAGATGGGCGGCCGAGCTGCCCCCGCCGCGCGCCCGCCGGGGCGGCCCGGGGCTTCCAGGGAGGCCGCCGCGGCCCGCGGCCCGGGCGCGAGCAGGCCAGGGCGGCCACGCCGGGCCAGCCCCGGCGGCCCTGCGGCCAAGGTGGTTTGCTTAGCAGGCCCGGCTGCTTTCTGGCAGGAAATGAATAGCTCCCAGATGAGCTCAGGCAACCTGAGAGGTCGTGAGAACGGCGCGAACCCCCGCCTGTGCAGCCGGCAGCCTGCCAGGCCGCGGGGGGAGCGGGCGGCGGCGGCGGCGGGAGGCCGGGAGGCCGGGAGGCCCGGCGGGCGGGCGGGCGGGCGGCGGCGGCGGGGAGCGGGAGGAGGGAGCCGCTGACACACGAGCCCGCGCCCGCTCCCGCTGACAGGCAGGCAGCCGCCCGCGCCCGCCGCCTCCCCCGCTTCCCCGCCCCAGGCCCCAGCGCCTCCCAAGCAGCAGGCCCTAGCCGCAGAAATGCGGCCGCGCGGCCGAGCCAGGGCCCGGGGGTGGGGCCGCCTGCCAGTGTTTTTCCAGTTCCCCCGGTAGCTCCGGGCCGCATTTAGAAGCCGGGGAAACTGGGCCGAGGCCAGTGTCAGGGCACCAGAGGCCCTCGCGGCCTGCGGAGCACTGCCAAGCTGGAGGCCAAGCCAGGGCAGGAGTGGGCAGAGGGGCAGGGGGCGGGGGGGGGGGGGGGGAGGGCATCTTAACCCACACAGTCGTCCCAAAAAAGACAGAGCTTCCAGACAGCAACTCTGGCTTCCTTAAAAAATGATTCTCATTTCTGAAAACGCGGAGTACCTACTAAGTGCCAGTGCCACTGCCAGCGCCGAAAGATCCCTGGAATTCCCACACAGCTCCTCCCTCCCAGAGCTCTCGGTGTAGCTAGGGAGGTAGGGAAGCGCTCCCGTGACTCAGCCCCGGCACCATGTGGAAATGAAGTTTAAACAAAGGGCACCTAAGAACAGAGAGATTAATTCTGCTTTGAGAGGAAACTAGGTAAGTTTTTCAAAGAGCTGGCCCTTGAAGCCGCCTGAGGTGAAAGATGAGGTCAGCAGGGAGAGAGGACTAGGAAGGTGAAGGGAAACGCGGAGACAGGTAAATATATAGGTCCAGTTTGGGGGAATTTCAAGAAGTTTGCCTTGGTTGTTGCATCTGAATTTTCAAATATATAAACTGGCTTAGAGGTCAAAAAAAAGAGGGCCAAGGGGCCAGCCCGGTGGCATAGTGGTTAAGTTCTCACCCTCGGCTTGGGCAGCCCAGGGTTGGCAGGTTCAGATCCCCCCAGAAAGGGACATTGCACCACTGGTCAGGCCATGCTATGGCGGCGTCCCACATAAAATAGAGGAAGATTGGCACAGATGTTAGCTCAGTGACAATCTTCCCCACAAACAAATTTAAAAAAAGAGGGCCAAGTTGTCTGCTTTGGTCCTTGGCTTACCGCAGAATAGCTCAGGGGTTAAACGTTGGTGCTCTGGCTTCAGATTGCTTAGGTTGTAAGATCAAGGCAAATTACTTACTTTTGTGTGTCTCATTGGTGATTTAGGGCTAGTAGCGAAGTATTTGATGGGGTTGTGAGGATGGAAGGAGTACATGCACATAAAGCAATTGGAATGGTGCTTGGCACAGAAGCCCTCAATGCACGTCAGCTAGTCTGATTCCTAAACAACCATGGAGAGAGATGCTCACCAAACAAGAAAGCCAACCCTGTCCTCTGCCCGGTGGTTCCAGGATCGGCTCATAATTGCTCCATGCCCCATGTGAAAGGACAACTGCTTCTCCCTTAGTTTCTGAATTTCAGGTATTCGTTCGATAATTATTGAACCAAGTACTACGGGAACAAAGGGAGGAGAAGGACGTGGTCTCTGTAGCCATAAAGCTCACAGTCTAGTAGGTGACAGACCAGAAAAAAATTAATTACTCTGTGTTAAGTGTCATAAAAGAGGAGTAGTGTACACTGTGGTACAAAAGAAGGTGACATGTCACAGCAGGTAATTTTGGGGTCCTCCAGATTATGATTAATCTTTGTGAATTTTCGTGACCCTAGAAATTATTGGCACAGCAAATAACTAGTCAAATTCAGAATGAGCAAAATCACTTTGATGTGGTCAAACAACTGGACTGGGAGTGAGAGTCCTGGTTCCAAATTGGCCACTACCTGTGAGATGCTGAGCAAGTCCCCTTAAGTGTCTGAGCTTCGGTTTCCTCCCTCACAAGGTGAGAAGGTTGGACCGGAAGTCTCCAAGTCCTTTTCAACTCCACGGGCTGTGATTCTGTTTCCTCAGTGTGCTTCTGTGTGCCTCTGTGCTTTGACACAGGCTCTGTGCCTGTGAGACCTGATGTCGGGCATCTTTCAAAACTTTCCAGCAAGGTCCTGGGATGCTTTTACAACCAACTATTTTCATCGGCAGTTAAAGGTGTGGAAACAGACCTGAAGGATGGGCATTATAGTTCCACTGTTGCAAGAAAATAGGACACGTATTAGGTTCTTGGAGACCTGCCATGTTAGTGGGAATCACGTTCCCTGTGTGGAACCTCAAAGGAAGACCACATCTGACAGGATTTGCTCATGTATCTGCTACTAAGGCCCCATCCTTTGCTGTAATATCTTGTTATCTTACTCAGAAAACAGAGCAACAAGAGTTAGAAATATCACCACTTTCCCTTCTTCGTCCTAAAAAATTTCTTCCCATCCTTTTCAGTTGCCCACTCCTTTTCTGAAAAGAAAATGTGGTCTATTGGTTGCGAGGACTCTTTCCATTTAGGAAAGATATTTCCTCGGCTGTCTAGAGTTTTTACACTAGTACACTTACTGAACTAAGTAAACTGACTGAATTAATCTGATTAAACAAGAACATCAGTCTGACTTAGTGAAAAATCTGAGTTTTAAATATCCTATAGGTAAAGCCATAAACTTTGCAAATACTTGTAGTGAGTCTGAATTCATAGTTTACAGAAGCACTTGCTTTCATTAAACTAATGCATTAAAGTCATTTAAAGAATGTATTCTCTTAAGCAGGTTAAACATAGCTCTTGCAATATTATTTATACTATAAATCTTTACGGTAAGGATAAGAGGAGCTGTGATTGCAGCCCAAGTAAATAATTGAAGTTTAAATTAATAATAAGGCTTTACTGTAGCTATTCTTTCTATGCCTGGATATGTTACCAGTTGTAATTTGCCTTTAGTCAAGCAGGAATCAATGCATTTTTTTCTCTTAGAATTGCAAGTATCACTTAGTGATAGCAATGTTACTTAAGGAGAGCTATTTGCAACTTACTATTTTGTTATTCACAAATGTGATCTGTTTTCATGTTAAACTGACTTTGCTAGTTTAGTCATCAACATGAGACTTGAAATTTATAAATCCCGTTTACAAAAAACTGTAGCCTACAGAAAAACTACTGTGATTGACAAACACCACCACCCAAAACCTCATGTTTTCTGCTACAGTTTCTCTTCTACCAGCTTTTCCTCTTAGCCTTAAAATTGTCCCCACGGCGTCAAAATGTAAAACAGGAATGTTATTCCTTAACAGGGCCAGGAGAGGGCAAACGTAATGTCAAATCAGTTTCAGAAGCGTCTGCCATATATGACATTTAGGAGTAAAGGTGAGTGTAAAGATGCTTAAGCCATTTCTTCCTTTTAGTGAACACCCAGGAGAGATCTGGGGTCAGGATGGGACACAAAAACATAAAAGAAGGCTTCGCACGTCCCAGATTTGTGAAGAACAAATACTCTTGAACATGCAAAGTTATTCTTTCCTGTGTTTGCTCCATAATTAGGACCCATATGATTATTTTTATACAAATAGAATGTTGGAGATAGATATTTCCATTAAAACTCCACCTAACAGAGTAATTGTGGAATTGGCCATTCATGGCTTCCAGAGGAGAACAAGTCTCTAAAAAAACTGAAACTAAAAACTCTCTTGTGTTATTTTGGTTTTCTTGTTTTGGAGTTGGGGGGAGTGACGAGGGGGGGCACCACGATTGGAGGGGGCCCGTAATCTATGATCCTCTGGAAATGTCTGAAACTGCTTTAGTGGGATCTCTTTGAGATTTCATTTTAAATTCAAAATAGGGACGATCCATACAAAGGAGAAACATTTTGAAACATTTTAATGCTGGGAGCTGTTCAAAAAGGGTAACTTCAATGTTGTTCTTGCCTCAGATATTCACAGAGCTCCTACATCAGAAAGCTAATGCTATCATCTTTACACACTTACACTGGTTTACAAATAGAAGTTGGATTTCAAACAATTGATAGTCTTGAGATACGGCAATCAGTTTCCAACCTGATGTTGAGCTGAATTCTACTTAATTCTTAAAAAGCTAAGTTTTCGTGTTTAGCGTACAACCTCCAGCTAGGCATCCAGATCTCAGCTCTGTGCTTTCCCTCATCTGATGGGTCCCTCCTCAGCCCTTCTTCCACTGCACTCTCGGGAAACTTGTTCTGTTGTAAATAAATGCCCTCCACCTGCAGCCTGGGTGTGAACCCCCTCATGCCTGGTTCTGCTTTTCTTTTGAGCCTGCTGGCCTGATGACTCTTCCTTTTCCCCACCTCAGATGTGAGGAGGGTGGGAAGCAGGGTAGAGGATGGAGAGCACAAGCACCTGGCTGGGGAGTGGAATGCCGTGAGTTGGCTGGGAAGCATGGCTGGGGGTTAGGGACACATCTCTGCCTCCTGTACACTGGCAAGACCACGGCTCCTCCTTCCTCAGGTGAAAATCCTTTCCAGGTGCCGTCCAGCTCATCTCCTGCCTTCTCCCCTTCAGCTTACCTTCCCCTGACTCCCTCCCTCCCTCCTTTCTCAGGGACTGTCCCATCCCTGGCCCCATCAGGGAGGTGGCCCACAACACATCTGCTTTTATTCCTGAATTTTCAACCTCTCTTACTGTTTTGACTTTTTTCCTCAGCATATAAACACATTTATTTCTCTACCATCTTTCAGAGCCAGCTTCTCCAACTTGCACCTCGCCCTCTACCTGGGATTTCTCTCCTCCTGACGTCTCGCTGGGACCCTCCACTGCCTCACTTCTCCCTCTGCCACCCTTGCAGCCAGGCTTCTGTTTCCCCCTCTCTGCTGACACGCTGTGGTCAGGGCAGCTCAGTGGACAAACCAGATGGTCACTTTTCTAGCCTTTCCTCTGTCAACATTTGTGAGGTTGTGACCACATGCAAACTCCATCCTGGAAATTCCCCCCTTCCTTAGCCCCTGTGACATCTCTTTTTCCTGACTTCTTCCAACCTCTCTCAAGACTTCTCAACATCCATCATGGGATTCCCTCTACCCACCGCATTGAGGTCCCTGAAAATTCTACCCATGTCCTTTTGCTCTTGTCACTCATCCACCCATGGCAGTGATTGTCATCTGCATGACGAAGACCACCAAATCTGGTATCTTCATTCCAGAATTGATTTCCTGAGCTCCGGACTGTGGATCCTGCTGCCCACAGGACAGCTCCACATGGAAGTGAGTCTCAAACTCACTTCATGACCCCGCTCCCATCTCTAGGAGGTGCTCTATCCCTGTTTTCCAGGCTCAACGTGTCTTCCTCAACCCCACCACTTATCTCCTCCCTGCATCCCACTGGTCACCAGCAACCATCAGGCTTCCCTGTCTTGTGAATCTCAACCCCTGTTGTCATTGCCTTTGTGTAGCAGTTTCAAGTATTTTGCTTTCACCTCCTTCAGACTGATCTCCTCACCTTCAGCCTTGCCTCCCTCCAACCCATCAGTCATACTCCAGTTGTATATCCAAACAACCACGCCTCTGTGAGGAAACTTCCAAAGCCTTCCTATTGCCTACACGACCAGAGAAACTTGCGTGCTGTGCTCCTGGCCTACTCTCCCACCCTATTCCCTACCAGAAAGCTGCATCCTGTCCATGTCCCACCCACACACAAAGCTGCTTTAGTGTCCTGAGCCCTGCACGCTCTCTCTGGCTTCTATCCCTCTGCATACATTGTCCCTGTGCTGTCACTGTCCCTTCTCCATTCTTCATCCAGAGGCTTCCTACGTTATATGTCCTTCAAGACTTTGCTCGATTCACCTGCTTCTGGAAGCCCATCCTGATGCCTCCAGTTCCCTGTTCTGACCCCTGTCCCTGGAGCATCTTGCCCCCTCCTGGGGCATCTAACACAGCACTACTGACACTGGATTATAGTATCCATTTATCTGTCTCCCCAACTAAGACTGTGCAAGTTTTGGAAGCAAAAACAACGTATTTTTCTGTACTCCCAGCCTGTGGCCCAGTGCCTGCGATATAGAAGTCATTCTGGAAGCTATATAAGACTAGTACAGTAGGAAGGAGGGTATTAATAAAAATAACAACTCGTATTTGAATAATATTTTAAGATTCACAAATTGTTTTTACAAACACCGTCTCATTTGATCCCAAAAACAATCCATGTGGGTAACTAGGACTGGTAATGTTATCCTCATAGCAAATGTGGATAATTAGTCTCAAAGAGAGTAGGTGGTTTGGCCAAGGCGACAGCTGGAAAGTAACAGAGGTGGGTCTCTGGAACCCACATCTTCCGGCTCTGGTGCCAGACTTCCCTCGTTCTTCGCAGAAATGGGCAGGCCTGAGCCCCACTCCCTCCAGCCCATCTGTGTTTGCGTGAGTACCCTTCCCTGCTGACTGCCAAGGGCAAATCAACCTGGACTCAGTCTCCATGGTCCACGCACTTTTGCTACCTATATATCCAGAACCAATTGGGAGCAGCTGGAACTCTGTTCTCCGCACTCCTGCTTCATGGCCTTAACACGCATAACTAAAATCTCTGAGGGTATGGGAGCTGCAGGTTCCTTCCTTCCTCCTGTCTTCCAAGTGGCATGAGAATTCATACAATCAAAGGCATGTTTTTTCAAACATAAAGATTAATGATCCTCAGCACAAATGAATTACCAGGAATTTTTCAGAATCAAAAATTATAGAGAGAATGGGAAATTAAATCTTAAACTTGAAGAAGTAAGAAAAGTATCAGATTTTGAAGATCATATTCGTGTGACTGGTTTGAAAAAGAGTCATCCTTTCGTAGGTGAATGAGTCACACTGTGATCCAGAGAAACCAGTGGGAAAAGCATATAAGGGTGTAACGGGTGATTCCAGAGCACCAGCTATTGGTGAGGCCACACTAGAAACACTGCCAGTACCGTGTGGCTGTTTGCAACAAGATCAATAGAGTCTCTGTACGCAAATGTCCCCCAGCCACAAAGCGGTTACTGACTTTCCAGATATAATTTGTCTGGGCTTTTCTTTCCTGTCTGTGACTGCCGGTGTTTTGCATGCCAGTTTCGTGGTAAATCACAATGAGAGTTTATTACCTGAGGGATTTCTTTAGGAGAGATGTTACAGTCCGTTCAGGTCACCTGCCGCTCAGGATTGGGTCCCTGAAGGAAGGGGTATCCTGCCCCAGCACAGGTCACTGGCCCCCACAACAGCCTCCAGTGGGGGCTGGCTGATCAGTCATTCACCTAGGATTAGTGCAAAGCATACTCTGTGCCAGGCACCCTTCCTGGCACCAGAGTTTCTGGGGCACACAAGATAGGCAGGCCGACAGTTCTCTAAGGCCACACGTTCCACCATGGAGAAGACAACAAAAAAGAAAATAAATAAATGAAGGAGAGAATGTCAGCTCATAGTAAATGCTATGAAGAAACTAAAATAGGGCGCTGTGAGAGAAGGGGACTGAAGTAAGACTGGGGGTCCATCTCAGAATGGATGATCAGGGACGGCCTCACTGAGAAGGGGACTCCTGAAGCCAAGAAGGCCAGTACAACAAAAAGCCCAACCAAATTTGGCAGGCCCAGTCAGTGAAGGTGGAAAATGTCCCCACTGGCCAGCCTAGGCAAGGTTTATGAGAGGCTGACCATGGCGCCCAGGGCCACGAATAGGGCCAGTGTCATTTGCTGCTGTTTTTATGATAATACAATTACAAAAACTTCTCCACAGTTGGCAAAGCACTTTAAATATTGGAGGTGGAAGCTAATTCAGAGACAGCTGATTCAATCCCTTTGTTTCCTGCATGAATGAGTGGGGTCTGTGGCACTGGCGGGCTTTGCATTCATTTGGTCATTCCGTAGACATCCTCTGAGCTTTCCCTTTGTGCTCGGTGTGGGGCTGGGAACCCTGGGGGATGCAGAGGTGAACAAAATGGGAAAGGCCTTCAAGGAGATCGTAGTCTAGTGAGGAACAGGTGTGTAGGCCACCTAGGAGGAAAAGTGCCAAAAGCCATCCTTCCAGGACCCCACCTGCATCGAGCCAGGGGCGGAGCCAGGACTAGAATCCCGGGCGCCAGACTTCCAGTCCTGGGCTTTTTCTGCTTCAATTCTTTTTTTTCTTTTGTTCAAATCTCTCAGCTTTGTATTTACTGTTATTTCCACCTGGAAAAACTTCTCCTGTCCCCAGCCCACCCTCGCCTGTCTACCTGGTTGATATTTAGCCTTCAAGTCTCACCTTAAGCTGTTCCTCCCCAGAGCCCTACCTGAGCCTCCTCCCCGTAGATTTTCCTGCTGTGTTCGCACTGTGTGCTGTGCTGCCATGGGTGTTTCTCCCATCGACCCGCTCATCGCACCGCCCGTGAGTTGTCCTTCATGGTCGCACTGCAGCCTCAGGAGCTTTACAATGTCTGGGACACAGTAGAGGTCAATGAAGTTCTGTTGAGTAAGTAGGCAAACAGGCAAATATATTGAGCTTGCGGCGCCCCCCCCCCCCCCCCGCCCCCCCAGGCAGTCTTTGTCTCTGCCTGTCCTCCCTTCTTCCTCGCCTCCCTCCCTCCTTTCCTTTCCCATCTCCAGGCACCATATCCAACCCCAGTGCACCTGCTTGCTCCACCGGGCTTCCCCGAGACCTGCCCCACAAAGTGCCAGGGAGACTGTTCGCACCGCGCTTACCCGCCACCCAATCTGGGCATTCTGGTTTGGTGAGCTACAGGAGACCCAAGAAGAGCCCTGACTGAGCCCGTTTCTCCCAGCTGCATCCCTGTGCAAAGGACGGGGAAGTCCTCTCTGCAACCCTGTGAATAAGCACAGGTCAGCCCCACAGGGCCACCCATTCCTTAGCAGTTTCCTAAGCACCCCAACAGCACCCACTCACACACTAAGACTGGGAGGGACACACTGGAGCTGTCCGAGTGGCTGTGTCAAGAAGAATATGGGTGTGGTTTCTTTTTTTCCTTTCCTCACTTTCCAAATACTCTGTAGAGTGGTTATGCTACTTTTATAACTGAAATGTTTATATTTTTTAAAATAAGTCTGACAATAGCTTAGAGAAAGTCTCTCCCTTTTCTGAACGCCAGCTATACTGATAGTCGGTACAGCTCAGCTCGGCATTTAACTACTATCTTCCTGACCATCTTGCTCAGGTCTCTCACTGCTAGACTGGCACACGAGACAATCTGATGCTTTTTGCTGCATCCCTCTGCTAAGATGAACCCAGGGCCTGCCTGGCATGTTGCGGCTGCTCAGCAAACATTGCTGGGCTCCTTTGCTTGTGCACCAGGAGTGAGTCAGCCCCAGGGCCTCAGCCTGAGGACTGAGGAGAAGGCTCCTCTCCTTCTCGGCCCTGCCTGACCTCTGGCTCCACTCTCTTCCCCAGTCATGACGGCTAACGAGTGTCTAATAAGTCTCTGAATTCAGCTCTCCAGTGGATTAAGATAGAGTCAATTTTGTTGTCATTCGCCCAGTGGAGAGGTGGAGTTTTTTTTCCTCCCTTGGTTGTGGTTGGGCCCTGTGACTGTTTTAACAAATAGAAGGCGGCAGAGGTGCCACTGTGCCACTTTCAGGGCTAAGCTTAAGAAGAGCTGGCAGCCTTTGCTTTTGTACGCTGAGGAGCCCTGAGCTGCCACGTACGAAGTCAGCTACACTGATGAGGAGAGCCGGTAGAGCAGCCACATGGAGAGGGAGAGACCTCAAGACTACATGGAGAGAGCTGCCATCCCAGCGTCCCAGCTGAGCCCAGCCTTCCAGACACCACGGCCAAGGCGCCAGACATGCCAGGGAGCCATCTTGGATTTTGCAGCTGATGGAGTCTGAAGAGGACTGTGGCACAGCCAGTGACATGGAGAGCAGAAGAGTTGCCCAGCTGAGCCAAGTCAACCCACAGAATGAGGAGAGAAAATAGAATGGCTGTTCTTTGAAGCTTATCAAAGCTGGCTCCCAAATAAAACCAACACAATCTGTTGATAAGACACAGCTGAGTTAATTGCTTATCGCAATAAGCGAGAACACCACCCGGCAAAGCTTTGGCAGTGTCAGAATTTACTGATAATTAGAAGCTTGATTTAAGGCAGTCTTTCAGTATGGGAACATGGTTAGAATTGGGCAAGAATCACCATGTAAGAATCCAAGATTGGTTGAAACAGCGAAGCAAGGATTTCCAGGCGAAGAATTCAAAGAATCTTAGGGCACAAGCTGTCTGTTGATGTTTCCCATTGGGGAGTTGAGAGGAAGTTCCTTTAATGAACCATCAAACCCTTTCCCCGGGCAGGGAACTCCTGGAGAAATAAAGTTATACTAACGAAGAAAGAGGAATATTAAAGTTCTGCTAATGAAGACAGAGAGATAGCATGAAGTCATGTTAATATAGACAGTAAGATGTGGTTTATGTTCTGTGTCCAGGCTGAATGTGGGACTAGTGGGTTTTAGTTCTCAAGCCACTAAGTTTGGAGAAGGTTTGTTACACAGCAATTAAGGATCAAGACACTCCCCAAACCTTGAACTTCTCAATGTTTCTGTATTTCTCAATTCATTCATTCATCACATATTTATTGAACACCCATTATGTGCCAGACATGGCGCTAGGCACCAAAGATATAAAGGAGAATAAGATAAATACAGTCCCTGCTCTCTCGGAGCTTAGATTATAGTCAGGAGTTGGATTATAGTCAGGAAGAGATAGACAATAAAACATTAAACCAGGGACCAGCCCAGTGGCTCAGCAGTTAAGTTTACACATTCTGCTTCAGCAGCCCAGGGTTCACCAGTTCAGATCCCAGGTATAGACCTATGCACCAATTGTCAAGCCATGCTGTGGCAGGCATCCCACATATAAAGTAGAGGAAGATGGGTATGGATGTTAGCTCAGGGCCAGTCTTCCTCAGCAAAAAGGAGGAGGATTGGCAGTGGATGTTAGCTCAGGGCTAATCTTCCTAAAAAAAAACCACATTAAACCAAAAGTTAAGGTAATTTCTATACTGATGACATGTCGCGAGGAAAATAGGGTAATGAGCTAGAGTGTTGTTGGGGGAAGGAGAGAGTGCTGTTTGAGAAAGAGTGGTCAGAGAAATCCTCTTGAGAAGATGACCTCTGGGCTGGATGACCTGTGAATGGTGGAAGGATCCAAAAGGTCAAGATCTCCGTAGAGAACACTAAGGTGGGGGCACGGCCAGGGCAAAGTCCACGAGACAGGAAGAGAACTGCCGTTCTAGGGAACAGAAAGGCCAGCGAGTGCAAAACACGCTGACCGCAGGGAACAGGGCCCACGTGGAGGCTGGAAAGGCTGACAGAGGTCAGATCACATAGGGCCTTGACTGTCGTGCTGAGGAATTTGGATCTGAGTCTAAGTGCCATGGGAAGCCACTGGAGCAGTGCTGCCCAGTTGAGATCAAATGTGAGCCAAGAGCGTAATCTTAAATTTTCTAGTAGCCACGTTTTTAAAGTAAAAAGAAACAGGTGGAATTAATTTTAATATTTTATATAACCCAGTATATACAAAATATGATTTCGACATGTAATCCATCTGCAAAATTATTAATGGGATAATTTACATTCTTTTTTTGGTACTAAGTCTTTGAAAGAGGTGTATATATTATACTTACAGCACATCTCAATTCAGACTGGCCACATTTCAAGTGCTCCCTAGACACCTGTGGCCGATGACTACTGTACTGGCCAGAGCAATGGAGAGTCTAATGGTCATCATCCTCCTGGATATCCAGGCTCCGAGCTGTTTTTCATTTCTTCCTTCCCATCACAGCTACCTGCCGCCATCATCCACCATGAGCTTAGATAATTTCATCTAAATACCACAGCATCTATCCCAACATCTTTACGCCGGCTTAAGCGTCTCCAATATTTTGCACATGGGTTATTGCTACATCCTCTGATTTTGACTTTTTGCCTTTGTTCTACCTCCCCAATCTCTCTCCCCCAGACTTCTGATATGTTCTGCTGAAGCACCGCTCCATCTTCTCCCTTCTCCCCTTCAAATCTGCCAAAGCTCCCGCTGCCCCTTGAAGTCTGAACCTGTGGAAGGCCTACAGACTGCTCAGGAAGCAGTCCCATCCCTCTTTTTGACCGTCTTTCCCATGGCTCCTTTTATATCACACAGTTCAAACCCTGCACCCAGCCTGGTCCACGTCATCACACTTGCCCCAGTGACTTATGAAAGTAATGAAAATAATCTTGTTTTTTTCCCCAAAATATTCTTAAACACCATGTAAAAATCGCAGTAAGACATTGAAAGCTTTCAGGATTTGTTTCCGTTTATTGTTTCCCTTTAATAGTAGTTTTCCTCTCTGTACAAAACTGTTCTCTATTTTTTCCTTATTTAATAGTTTTTATTTTGTAAAGGTTTTTTTTTTTTTTTCTTTTAAAGGCAATTCCAGTGACCTACAACATTTGGATAGGAGTCGTCTGCTTGTTGCTTGATTTCTTGTTTGTTCTCACCCCAGAAGCCAACTCTTAGCAAAAGTGATGAACGGCAAATGTACGCCTGTAATCAGGGGTCATTCTGGGTGTGTGTGTGTGTGTGTGTGTGCACACAAAATTTTAAGCGGAAGTATCCTGAATTGTATTTTGAGCAACTTACGACATCACTTGAAATTACAAGAAGCACCATGGGATATAACAAGTCCAGGCTGGGAATCTCTACAATCCTCCTTGACTTTGGTTAAGACCTTGTAAGAGCACCTTAGCCACCATCTTTGAAGCATGGTAGAAGGCCCATCCTCATGTTTTTCTTTTTCCCCTCGGTTGAAACATTTAAGTAACCGAATATGTAATTTTTTGCAGACCCCACTCCAAACGAGACATTGAAACAAAATTCACATGATGTCCACATGCCAGTACATGTCACACAGCTGCTCTTGGCTATTTATGGATGTGAGATATTACCTCCAGAGTTAGACTGGAAGTGAACTGAGTCATAAATTGTTATCGAAGGAAGCGTGCACTTGCATCTCTGGAAATTAATATTAACAGGCAAAGGCTTCCCAAGCCTGTTCCAGCTGGAGTCGCCATCCCCTGACAAGTCTTGTCCACTAACTTCGTGTGGCTCAATTATACCTTGGTTTGGGAGCCTTCTTCAGATTTGCATGTGTTTGATTGTAAATGGAGATCTAACAGCGAACACTTTTTGCTGGTCTAACAGACATATGAAGGCACTTCTTGCCAGACCGCAGGGTGCAGGGCTTTGCTGAGAAAACCTGCAAACAAATCTCATAAAGCTCATGGCTCCCGAGGCCGCCTAGAGTCCCCATCTTCATCTTTTTCAACCTCCTCCCAACACTAAACTCTTACTGAGCACCTACTCTGTGCTGTCACTATAGAGAGACAGATGAATGAGACAGCGGCCTCTCAATCTCTGGGGAATTGAGGTGTAAATACAGTATTTTTTGAAGGGGCCCCCTGAGGTAACTCAAGCAAAACGAATGCTTCTTTTTGTAAAGACTGGGGCTTCCAGGCAGCTGGGCAGGCGAGAGCAGCTGGAGATGCAGAGCAGAGGGGAGAAGAGGCTCCCAGCCTGGGTGCGGTGTTGAGAGGGAGGGCAGAGAGAGGCCGGGCCTGACTGGTTTCAGGAGCTAATGAGTCACAGCCATCAGTCAGTCAATCATGGCCCAGGAAACGCTGCCTCTTTAAATACCCTGGAGGGGCCAGGTGGAGCCAGAAGAACCTGACCTGGAGATGGGCCCTGCCCCAACTCATGGTGACCTTGGCAATGTCCCTTGCACTCATTTAACTCCAGTTTCTTTATCTGTAAAGTCAGAGTGTTGGATCCTTTGGTCCCGGGGCTCCTCCAACTTTGAGACCACAATCCCCTGATTTGCCCTCCCAAGAGGCCTGCCCCTGAATAGGTGTCTATATGTGCAGATAATGTGAACTATGGAAGCTTTATGCCAGGTGTTGCAATTAGATGCTTATGATTCATGAGGTGCAAGCATACATGATATGCCCCAGACAACAGAGCCTCTTTCAGGCTCTCATTTATCCCGCCTGTCCCCAGTCTCTGCCCCCTCCTGATTTCTACCTCCTTTGTCTCCCTCTACTCCCCTCTCTGTTTGGTTCACGTTTTAATCATCCATTCATTCAACAAATACATTTAGCACCTACCATGTACTGTGCACTACATCAGGCACCACAATCGATCCGAACCCCACTCTGAGGTGAACTTTCTAGGTGGAAAGGGAGGAAGAGAAGGCAGGGAGGGGGCCCAGGAGACTGGGCTCTCCTGTGCTGTCAGGCTGGACTCAGGAATCTGACGCTCGGCTCTTGAGCTCCGGGAGGGCCCTCTCCTACTGTGCACGGGCCTGCTGCAGCGGCCATCGATTTTCTGGATTTTCAACAGATTTCCTGGAATGGAGAGAGAAGGATCTCCCACCACACTTCAGACTCAGCATTTCGAAATGAAAGTCGAGATTCCCTCCTTCTCACATCATTGCTCTCCCCTCAGTTAGAAGGAATCTCCCTCCTTCCTCTCTCCAGTGAAAGCCATTTCAGTCCCTTTGGCCTCCTGACACTCAAGGATATTTGGGTCTGTTGATGGGCTACAGAGGAGACAAGTGACCCCAAGAAGTGGAAGGGCGAGAGTGGTTGTGACAAGCAAGCGAGGAGGGGCACTGGCCCACCAGCAGAGGATTAAAGCAGCAGAAGGAAGTCGTGTGGGGGGCAGGAGAAGGCCCAGGGCTCATTGGAGTGAGGCTCCTGGCAAAGCCTGCCATGGGGAGCTGAGTAATCTGGCTTTTAGGGTTCAGGTTACTTGACAGCAGCTGGCATTTCTCTGCCGCCTCCAAGTCACCTTCTTTCCCCTCCCTGTGGCTCCTTGTTTGCTTTGAACTGGGAGAGGCTGTCATGGAATCTAATCAATGCTCAGAGGTGGAGGACACCAACCTGAGAAGACATGGGGCGAGCTCCCCCCAAGACCGTGGACAGAGCAGGCAGACCTGGGCTCCTGCTGGGGTTAAGGCCCTCCCACCATCCCCAGTCGGATCTGGAGATTAACAACCCCACCCCATTCCCCCTCCCCTATGGGAGTGATCACCTTTCCCTTCTGGACTTTGAGAGGCGCCTTCTTACCCTCATTCCTCTTTGTGCTGAGGGGTGTTCCTATATGTAATTACGCAGGTGGTGAGGGCAGGAAGAGGGAGCGTGGAACCAGGAAGCCCAAAGTTTTGCAGCCTCCGAATGAAAGAAGACAAATTCTGAGCTGCGGTGGAGAGGATTGTTTAAAAGCAGAAATGAATTGGGGTGAGAGAGGAGGGTGGTGGATGTCGAGAGAGACTGATTTACAATGTTCTGGGCACGGACAGAATCTTGGCTCCCTCTCTCTGCAGCCGGATCTCAGGGCTCGCTCGGCCTGAGAATCTCAATCGCTCAACCTCTCTCCTCCTCGCCCCCCGCCACTCCCTCGCCATCTCTCCCTTCTGTTGCTTCAGTGGTTTGCATCGTCATCTGCCAAACTCCCCAGAACCTGGTATGCACTTCAGCCCCAGCTGTATGTCCTCCTCTGCACTCCAGGAACTGCACAAATAAACCGCTGAGAACAGAGCCCTCCTCACCACAAACAGCACGCGGGCTTCTGCTCAGCCTCTGTGGCCTTGGACCAGCTCCTGGGAAGGGCCCCTGCCTGGGGACAGGCACCGTCACAGCCACAGCCTGCCTCTCTCAAACACTCAGCCATGGGGAGCCCCTGCCTCCCAGATGAAGGGGCAGCTCGGTGGGAAACAGTCGGCTGTGCCCACAGCCACCCTCACCCTGGGCTAAGCCGGGTCCAAGGCATACGGCTTCTCTCCCGGGGGACCAACCATGCAACTCAGTGACCTTGAGAAAGTTATTTTAGCCTCTGCAGACTTCCCTTTCCCTGTTTTTAAATAGATCAGAGATTTATGCTGTTTAATTCACAAAGGAGCTGCATGGAAAAAGGCTGATTTGTTCTGAAGGACTTTGGCTTCCTGAGAGGAACCCAAGGTTCTAGGAAAGCTCCTTGAGCTGCACAGATACCTGTGTATGCTCATGCATGGTGCACAGATGGGTCCATGCTCTCGCCACATCCATTCACCCACTGGGCTATAACCCTGGGGATAGGGGTATTGTTGCATGCACTGCTGGGTCCCCTGCAATGTAGCACTTGGAATAAAGTTAATGCTCAATAAATATTTATTGAATGAACGCACTTGACAAATATTGCCTCTGTCCCCTCCTTGTGCCCATCACTGTGCCCAGAGCTTAGGGACAGCCTCACAGTCCAGGAGGAGACAAACACGTAAACAAATACAGCCGGTCTATTACTGGGTGCCAGGACAAAAAAGACTACAGGGCACAGGGAGGCCTCAGGAGAGGGAGAGCTCAGCTCTGCCCCGTGGTAGGAGGCAGCGACAGGGAGGGGCAGCTCTGAGCTTTGAAGGAAGGGGGGAGTTCATTTGGTGGACTAGAGGGGAGGTGGTGGGGGACAGATATCTTCCAGCAGAGGGAATGCATTTTCAAAAGCACAGAGCCCTGAAACAGCATGGCAGCGTCACAGCACCACGACTGTCCCTCCCTTGGGGCTGGACCACAGGAGGGAAGCAGAGCATTAGGAGATGAGCAGGTGAGGAGAGAGGCTGGATAAGGAGGGCTGGATCCTCTTTTCCAACATTTTCAAGTGATTCCTATGCTTAATTTCAACCTTCTTCTTAGGCCCTTGAAATGTAGTTGTGTTATTTTCCTCTCTGCTGATTGAGGGACTGTATAAGCATGATGGGCTTACAAACCCCTCACAGTAACTCTGAGACTTCCCCCACCCTATGCTGTCTCTACATCGAGCCCTACATGTTGGAAAGGATTCCTTAGGGGGCCATATAATTTATCATCCAAACTGGTTCGCTTTGGAGGAGTGAATGGGGTCACTATGAGTAATTGCACCAGGGCAGCAAGCAAGAACTAGGGCCATTCTGGGCAAAGCAGGACATATAGTCATTCTAGCTAAAGACCTCGGGCTGCCGTCGAAGGGTTTTATAGAGGTCAACCGTGTGATCAGATTCATGTCATTGGAATTGAGTTATTCTCTCTCCCTCATTTCTTCACAGAACAGAGGGACTAAGAGGATAAGGATGGTTCAGATGGTCCCAGAGGCCCTTTCCAGCTTCAGCATTCTATAAATCTGTGTTTGGCGGGCATTTGAACAGTCAGAGAGAGGGTTAGATAAAATGTAACCTCAAGGAAGTTTTGGAGGTGGACTGCTCAACCTAAACCATGAGGATCCATACCAATATCCTGTGTTTTTAGTTGAAACCCAATAAAAGTGCCCAAGAAAAACACGCCCAAGGAAACTCCACTCATCCACCCATCCAGGAAGGGAAAGGCGATGCCCATGAAAACATTCCAGTGAGATTAAAACCCCACTGCCAATCAACCTCTCCCATAAGTCCTAGCCCTCCCTTTCACCTCCTCCTGACTCTGGTAGCAAGCAGGCAAGATGTGATTGCATCTGTAAAAGGATGTGAGCATGAAGTGGTCACGTTAGTGCTGTTGGTTCAACTCCCGTAACAATCCTCTCCCTCTTAAAAAACCTGTCTTAAAAAAAAGTTTTCATGGCCCCTCATTGCCTGGAGAATTAAACACAAACTCTTCAGCCTCCCTTTCAAGAGCTTCTACAATATGAAGACCACCCACTATCTTCATGCAGCCTTTCTTACAATCCTATTGAATTCTTGCTGAATATACTTTATATTATTCTCTCTAGTTGATAACTCATGTTCTCTCTACTCTCTACTTGTCAAAATCCTGCCAATAAATTTCATCTCTTCCATGAAGCTTGTCTTTCCTCCTCCCTCTCTTCAGGTTATCTAAAGAACTTTCCAAACTCAATAATAAGAAAACAAACCAACCAATTACAAAATGGGCAAAAGATTTAAACACACATTTCATCTTAAGAAGAATATGGATGGCATATGAAAAGATGTATATTATTAGTCATTAGGGAAATACAAATTAAAATCACAAGGGGATACACACCCATGAAACACCCACTAAAACTAGTCTAAAACTAAAAAGACTGACTATATCAAGTGTTGGCAAGGATGGAGACCGGATTCTGGTTAGAATAACCAGAACTCCCACACACCACTGGTGGGAATGTTTTTGAAAAACAGTTCCTTAAAAAGTTAAGCATAGGCCTAACATATGGACCCACTCCTAGGTGTTTACCCAAGAGATATGAAAGTGTATGTCATTATAAAGACTTATCCCTGAATATTCAAGGCAGCTTTATTTTAATACCCAAAAACTGGAAACAATAGAAAAGTCTGTCAATAAGTGAATAGACAAAGAAGTTGTAGTATATCCATACAACAGATTACTACTCAGCAATAAAATGAAATAAATTATTGATATATGCAACATGAATTAATCTCAAAATAATTATATTGAGTGAAAGAAGCCAGAAAGAGCAGAGTACATCCTTTATGATTCCATTTATATAAAACTCTACAAAATACAAACTAACCTACAGTACCATAAGGCAAATCAGTGGTTGCCTAGAGACTAGGGGAAAGGGAGACGAGGCAACTTCTGAGGGTGATGGATATACTCACTATCTTGTTTGTGTTGATGGTTTCAGGGTGTATACATATATCAAAACTTCTCAAATTGTACATTTGAAATATGTGCAGTTTATTTTGCATCAAATATACCTCAATAAGCCTTAATTTTAAAAATCAGACACAGTCTGTCATCTAGGAGCTCGGAGTCCTGGTCTCACCTAAGAGACACCACTTGAAGAAGAGAAGGCTTTTCATTTGTTTGTCTATTTTGTTTTAACCTCATCTAGTCCAGCATTCTCCACTCTCACTCAAACCTGGCCTAACAAACTGACAATGCACTGCTGTTCCCACCAAGCGTCCATACCTGCTGTTTGATCACTTGAGTGGGAGGGGGACACACCTAAGTGTGATTTCTTGAGACGTGCACCAATTGCTTCTGAATCACAAGTGGAGCTCTGGGATGGGATTGAGGGACTGGTCCCCAGGGCCTTAGACCTGGAAGACACCTTCAGGGTCTTCTGGTCCCACCTCCATCCAGAGTGGGAATCCCCTCTACTTTGGAGTAACCATCCTCTGCTGTCTGACAATGTCTTCTGGGATCGGAAACGCCCACTGATCACTGCATATAAAGCAACTCGCTACTTCCAATGGGGAGAAACCAGAGTAAGACAAGAGGAAGTGGAGAGCCGCCCCTGAAACCCATCGGGGTCCCTATCCTTTCATTCATGTGATTCCTTAGGAATCTTAAATTTGGGAGAAAATCAATATATTTTCAATAGTCAAATATATTTCCTTTGGCCTGTGATGGAAGAGGATGGGAAGAAGGGGAGATGGATGGATTTGAAAAATGAGATTTAAGTTGCCAGCAAATTCTTTAAAAAAAAAATTTGCATTCATTTCTGATCCAGTGGGCTATTTCTGTTGGTTGGAGTGGTTTATATGTTAGTTAACTCTATTTTTGTCTCTTAATGTTTCATTGCCTTGGTTTTCCCAATTTTGTGATTGAGAATCAAGAGCCTTGGCCTGCCATCCTCCTGATCAGCAACAATCCTCATAAGAACTTTGGGTTCTGGAGAGAGAAAAAAAACTCTGTGTGGAAAGACCAGGACTATATCATTTCTATGTCACCTCGACACGTTTTCAAGCTGGGTGATTTCTCTGAAAGGGAATAATCTTTTAAGCTCTCCATCCAATCTGTTCTCAGACAGAAGTTTAAACTCTCCCCCACTCGAAGTTTATCAGACAGATCTACAGAGACTTTTCCGGGAGGATGTTTACAAAGGACTTGAGTGTTGCCAAGAAAAGAGAGAATGGAAAAGATAGCGTTTCTGAAGGGCAGTTTCAGAGGCAGGGAGATTTGAACATAAAAGGACCTTTCTTTCTCTTACTAACAGGTTGTCCAAAGGCCAGAGGTGGGCAAAACCATTTGCAATTGCCAGCGAATGGCTTCACTCTTGGAGAGGGTCCCTCATGATCACTTGAGCCAGTGGAGTTCGCCTCTTGGGGTAGGGCAGTCTTGCTCTCCCTTGTTACAGAATTGGAATTATTCCAGACATTAAAGCCCATAGTCTATTTTCCCCCACTCCTCTGCTTCCTTTTGAATCTCTTTATTTCTCTGGGAGAGCTTCTTAAAAGACGAAGTCTCGCTTAGTAGCATTGTCATATCTACGTGACAGTGTAGCAGTAACCATATGTGAATAAATTCATCTCCTTTGTGGGGAGGGGAATTCTAGAACATGGTAATCATCATATCTAATAAATCATATGATACAGGCACAGAGCATCTTGAGTATAGCTTCAGTCATATCAGAATTATTTTGAAATTGTGTACCTGTTCAGGTATTTAAAACTCTGGAACTTTCCCCCATATTCAAACATACACTAGTACACAGTTGAGTCTGGAAAACAACTTGATTTAATATACCATTTTAGGGGCTTTTATTTTTTATTATTATTATTTTTTTTTTGGTGAGGAAGATTGGCCCTGAGCTAACATCTGTTGCCAATCTTCCTCTTTGTGCTGAGGAATATTAGCCCTGAGCTAACATGGTGCCCATCTTCCTCTATTTTGTATATGGGATGCTGCCACAGCATGGCTTGATGAGTGGTGCGTAGGTCCGTGCCCAGGATCCCAACTGGTGAACCCCAGGCCTCTGAAGCAGAGTGCACAAACTTAACCCCTATGCCACCGGGCCAGCCCTGGGGCTTTTTTTTTTTAGTTCTAGAAAAAGAAACACTTCTGCTGCCAGTCTTGGGAAACAGATTTTCTCTGTGATAAGAATGACTTCATTTTATCCTAGAAGAAGATGAGTTTTCATCATCACAATCAAGCAGGAGAGAAATGATTCCCAGTGAGCTGCATGACAAGTTGTGTAATTGTAGTTAATTTTAATTAACAAGCTCCATTTTTGAATTGTTAATCTCCATTCCTTTCATTTTAGTCAAGACAAAACTAAATGGATTTCCACAATGAGTTTTCCCTTCCCCCTTCAATGAACTATTCCATCTCAAGTGTCTCATAGAGAAGAAAATGAATATATCCCATTTGTCATAAAGCTGAAGTCTTCAACTGCAAGAAGAAAGACCTTGTTATTCATGGCAACGTCCTTGTGTGACGGAAAGAAAACCTAAAAGAGACCTTCTAAAGAGCATCTACTGCACAGGAAGAGAGTAGGAGGGCTGTGTGTTGGAGGGAAGAGGGGAAGAGGGTTGACATTCAACAGGAAATTTCCCCATACGCTCAATAAATAGGGAAATCCATAATATTAGGTATGAAACTCCAGCCCTCAAGTCATGTAACATACGAACAGGAAGAAAAGTTGGGAACCAAATTTAATGTTTCGTGACCTTGTGCTGAATATACGTATATAGTCTTCATTTTTTAGAGCAGTTTTAGGTCTACAATATTTTTTTAAAAGAAGAAAAACTGTGGGTCTCAATATATAGCCAAGAAAGACCTCCAAGAGCAAAGAGTAGTGGTAAGATTATGGAGAATTAAGCCAAATCCTAGAACAGGCTTCATTTATCCAAGTTACTTCCGCCCACCACTGGGTGGTAGTATGATTGAAACCTTCATTCCCAGGTAAACTGTCCTCAAATCCCCCCCATCCTCCCCACTGATGTCACTGATGTCACCATCTGGGAAGAGTGGGTGTCTTTTGAATTAACAGGATGCTGTCCTGATCGAATGTGATCTGCATGACAGAGGAGATTGTTCTACTCTTTTCAATCAACAGTTTTCCATCTAGATAACACAGAGGTGGCTTAGAAAGAGGTCACCACGGGGCATGTGGCCTGTGCTATCGTCCTGGGCCTGTTTAATGACCCAGAAGATGGGCATAGACAACCCAAAGGAACGAAATGAAAGTTTCTCCATTAAATTTTAATCACACCCAGGTGTCTCCTGCTCTGCCCCACTGAAAATAAAAAATCTTACAGTTGCCGGTGTCACCTTTCATCAACTAGAACTCCTCTGAGCTACAAGTTTTGAAAGATTTTTGCCTACCAATGTGCTACTTTTCTTAAATAGTAATTCAGTTTCTCATCTTTCATGAATCAAAGCTACTAACAATTACAGCTGCCTTCAGCCAAGGGCTTACTGTGGATCGACCCCAAACCAGTCTCTGAGGTGGGCATTATTATTGTCTTTATTTTACAGATGAGGACAGTGAGGTTCAGAAAGATCAAGCAGCTCCATCAGTCATTTGGTTAGGAAGCGGATAAGCACAAGCTTGACCCCAGATCTGGCTGCTGTCAAACCCCAGGTGATTCATCACCGTCCTCTTCGGCCCAGCAGAGCTTCTAGTTTGCAAGAGGTAGTCCTTGGTGTGACCAGACACACCAAAAGCAAAGAAAGGGGGCATCTTGATGAGACTGCAAACCCATAGCCAAGCAAACGCGGAATTCTCATCCAGCTCTTGGAAATACAGAAAATTGTTCACAGACCTCCTTTCATTTTCCACACCTTTAACCATGCCTAGAAGTCTGTGCGCTCAGAGAGAGAGAATCACCTGCAAAGTCCCATCCCCGCACCTAAGAGACAGACACTTTGATCATCAGTGGGGCTGTGGAGTGGACACGTGTGCAAGCACACGGGAAGCAGGCCCTGGCCCGCCTCCACTGTTGGGGACCCCTGGGAAAGGAGAAACAATATATGGGCTTAGGCCAGACATTACTTCTCATTTTCCTTATTATTTTCCTCTGCAAAATTGCTTTCCCTGGGATTCTATTCCTCACTGCCCAAGAAGCAAAGGCTTCAACCTTGACTGAGAATTCTATTGTTTTTTAATAATTTCTTCAGCTGTATGATACTACTAGCGTGTGACCCGGTGTCTCTAAGATTTCAGAGATACCACATGCTGACTGCTTCTGGCCATTTTGAAACAATCTGAGATCTAAACCTACAGGCCAAGGAATACAAAGAGAGAGCTGGGCCATCAATCATTGGCAGACATCCCGAAGTGTGCTTTCTCACACTTCAGAGGTCGGGGTGGGAGTGGGGGCAGAAGAATGTGAGCATTCAAAGAGATCTTACTGGGACTTCAAAAATGAATTCGTATCAAAAGATCGTTGAGACAAGCCGAGTT
The DNA here is from genome assembly GCF_021613505.1 of Equus quagga. Classification (NCBI taxonomy): domain Eukaryota; kingdom Metazoa; phylum Chordata; class Mammalia; order Perissodactyla; family Equidae; genus Equus; species Equus quagga. Next base: position 29,114,150 of record NC_060270.1, on the reverse strand, counting down.
GCTGTTGAAAATAATATTTGAGGAGCACCGTGAACCCAGTTAGTTTCTCTTTCAGGTGAAACGGGCTAGGAGCTTACGTTTCTGTTGACTGTTAGCCACTGGGGGCCTGGCCTGAGCCTATTCATCTCTGTGTCCCCACAGTGCCTCATATACAACTTGGCACACTGGAGTATTATGGAAATATTGGCTTTATTACTAAAAATAAAGGCCAGAACCTCCAGGGTTGGACTGGAAGGAGACTATCTAAGAGGCAGGGTGGGGGTCCAGGGAAGGCAGGTCCAGTGACCCTCATTGCGTGTCTAGGACGAGCCTTCTCTTTGGAGTGGTCTTCAGTCCTCTCCTCCCACCTCCAGGTGGTCTCAGGGAAGGGCTGTACTTCTCCCAACATGCTGGCCCTAAAGATCTTTCCAGCTCATCTGAAGCCTGCTGAGGAGAGGCGGGAACATCAAAAAAACAGATTCCATCAAGGGAATGGAAAACCACAAGAGGGAGGGCACTGAAAGATCCCCAAGTCTTGAGAATCTGGTTTGGGAACATGGCTTTACATATCAGCAACTTCCGCGTCACCGTGGGCCCTTTTCCCTGCCCCTGTGTGGCAGAGAACGTACTTTACCGAGCCCCCAGCAGGGCTGCCCTAAGCCTCCAGAATTCTCCATGTCTGCCGCCCAAAGACATTCCACACAAGTGATTCGGAAACTCTACAAGCATTACAGTTAATTCTGCATTTTTATAATATCGTTAGAAATATTTTTTCAAACGAAAACAAGAAATAATATGCACGTTCCACTAAATTATACTGCATTAACACATCCGAAACCACTAACAGAGAAATCTGTAACTCATTTTAGGGCTGACCTCAGAATAAAAAGTTTCTTATCTCTGTATACTTGAGTGTCCTGGGATGGCAATGCCACCCTCAAAACAAGTTCCCATTTGCAACCTGGAAACGGTGCAACAAAACAAATTACAAAAGTTTATCAGATGTGGAGGCTGATAAGACAGCAACTGTCACCCATATTCTCCAGTTTCAAAACTTTGTGTTTTTTTTCAAAGATTTTTTTTTTATTTTTTCCTTTTTCTCCCCAAAGCCCCCCGGTACATAGTTGTGTATTCTTCGTTGTGGGTTCTTCTAGTTGTGGCATGTGGGACGCTGCCTCAGCGTGGTTTGATGAGCAGTGCCATGTCCGCGCCCAGGATTCGAACTAACGAAATACTGGTCCGCCTGCAGCGGAGCGCGCGAACTTAACCACTCAGCCACGGGGCCAGCCCCTCCAGTTTCAAAACTTTGTGTTAGAACAACCTCTTGTTGAGTTTATGATAAATGTCATAAATCTGAACATACAGTACAAAACAAGTTTATGCTGGCTAAACACCACTTTTATTTGTTTTATTTATTGGGTGCACATTAGATTTCTTTTTTTCTTCTTCTTCTCCCCAAAGCCCCCCAGTACATGGTTGTATATTCTAGTTGTAGGTCCTTCTGGCTCTGCTATGTGGCACGCCACCCCAGCATGGCTTGATGAGCGGTGCTACGTCCATACCCAGGATCCAACCGGCAAAGCCCTGGGCCGCTGAAGCAGAGTGCGCAAACTTGACCACTCGGCCATGGGACCGGCCCCTAGATTTCATTTTTTAAAAAGAATTCCGTGTCTCAAAAAGTTTGAAAGCCCCTCTCTAGAGCAGCAAAGGGAAGTTGAGCCTTTTCACCTGCTCCCCAGGACCCCGAGACCCACTATCCACAGACTTCACCTTATTCTTGCAGGACTGAACAGGAAAACTGGGTCTCGTCGCAATTCAACCGAGGAGACGCCTGAGCTGGGGCTGCTGCGGGGGTGGGAGGGAGGAAGCTCGTAAGCGAAAGGCTCAGTTGGAGCTTAATAAATAAAGCCTTTTGCTGACCCCCCACCTTAAGGTGCTTTTCTTGGGTCTGAAGAACTACTTCCGCCTTCTAAAGCTAAAGGACGTCATGGGTCAGTCCATTATACACCGGACTGCGGCAGGGGCAGTCATCAGAAATGCTTTATGGCATCATGCTCTTATATACACAGCCCCAGGGGCTGCTGGGACTATTGTACAACATCTTTGCACATCAGCACCGAAGGGCGCTTTGGAATGACCTAGACCAACCTGGCATTCACGTAGGTGCGAGGAAGCTGAGCCCCGAGAGAGAAGTGACTTACCCAAGGTCACCTCATGCATGCCCCCTCAACTCTGTGTCCCCCTCTTTCCACAATACCCTGCTCCTCACTTGTAGTGATGATCAGCTCTGAGCAGGGAGAGTTAACCTTCATCCTGGAAGATGTTAGGAGTGATTTATATGTTTGAATGTGGCTAATGGTAGAAATAAAATGATAATGAGAAAGCAACACAAGCTTTCAAAGTGACAGTTCACTGGAGCCAACATTAAGCCTGATTTGATCACACCCATTAGAGATTTCAGCTGAACGTTACAGGGATGTTTCTTGGGAATCTGTCTGATGGATGTGGCAGGGTCAGCTGCTAGGGATAAAGAACCATCACTGAAATGTCCAATTAGCCACAATTTTATCAATTATAGGTATGAGAGAATTTGAAAAGCTACACGTAAATCAAATTATTTCTAAAATGAAGCAGCTCTTTTTAAAAATTCTTTTTTGTAATGCAAGCAGTTTTACTGTATTCGCCTGTTTCATCAGTAAAAAGGTGTTTTGGGAGGGTGGATTCTATTTATTAATTGTTTCAGATTTTTTATTAAAGTGAGAGACACCAATGTTGAGAGAGTTAAGTCTGGAAGGTACCTTCGAGACTATCTGGTCTAACCCCTTCATTTTCCAAATAAGGCAGCTGTGGTCCAGAGAGGGGAAGTGATTGTCCCAAGGTCACACAGCAGTCAACATCAGGGTCAGGTCTACAAAACGTCTCCAGACCCAGGTGAAGGCTTTATTTGATTACCAGCCAGCAGAGAACTTGCATCGTGAGTTGCAGCAACAAAATTACAGAACTGAAAATACAAAAGAGCACAGCCCACTTCCTTTATAAATCATCTTTTTTTTTTGCTTTTAAAAAAATAATATTCTTACTCAATTTCAAAAAAATTTTAAATAGCATACAATAAGACACTTACAATCAAATCAGGAAGAAAGAAAGAAAGGAGGGAGGGAGGGAGAGAGTAGAAATAGGTGTGTATGTATGATGCATGCCCACCTGTACGTGTGCGTGGTCTGTGAGTGAGATGGGGACAGTCAAAGAACACGTATTTGAAATTAAAACATCGAATAAGAGCGCTCATTAAAATCGGTTCAGATCTGAGTTTCCTGGTAATAAAGTTTGCATTTGCTTATTTATTTCCAAAAAAGCTTTCAGTAGAAGTATGAGTGGAGACTCTCCTTTTCTCCCCTCTAACTCCATCACGTCTTCCTACACACCAGCCTGAGAAGCACGGAGCAAAAGGGCGGCCCATTGGAGCTGAAAGGCTCCTTAGACCCCAGCAAGTCCAACCCTCCCGTTGACAGGGGGACAACTGGAATCCCAGTGAGGGACGTGTTTGCCACGGTAATGGCAGAGTCCAAGGAAAGGTAAGCGAGTGCTGGAGAGACACTGGACACCTCAGGTCTGAGTTTCAGGGATGTTAATGATTTAAACAAAAATTTTTAACTTGTTTTTACAAACATCCCCAGTTGCATAGCAACAGAGAGCATCCCTGACCCCCATTAGCCACCTTCCCAAGAATCTTGAGCCTGATGGTCACAGAACTTCTCACTTCCATGGTGTTTTACTAAGTATAAGGTCCTTTCATGCCTGGCATCTCCCATGGAACGGCAGCTTATCCCCAAAGCAGAAGAGGAAACTGGGCCTCAGAGAGTCAAGCTCGGCCAATGTCACACAGCCGGGCAGTGCTGCTGGTGGATCAGCTCCTGATGCGACTCAGGCTCCTGAAGGCAATTCCGCTCTCCTCCCCATGAAAGAATGGAAGACACTGATGGACGAACCAATGCCTCCCACTGCCCACTGACAAATCCCTGCAAGGACATTGTGACAGCCAGTTGGGGTGCCAGCTCCATGGTCAAAATAAGCATTAAGCATCTGACATAAGGGCATTTAAGTGAAATGGTTGTTTTAAAGGGATATGTTTTTTCAAGGTAAAAGATTCAAGGGCTTCATGTCTGAATACTAACAGGTACCTTAAGAGATGACCTGCAAATTTCATGCTCCCCTAGGGGCTTCTGGTTAACACTGTTCACGATTCAAGGGAATTAAGAGAAACTTCAAAATGAGATTCACAGAGTCTGGATGAGGCAAGAACTGAGGGAGGCATAGGGAACAGTAAAACAATTGCCAAGCATAGAAAAAAAAGATTCTCTCTGTAGTCAGGATCCTACCTCTAGGCCTGAGGCTTAAAGTTTAAAATCATCATCATAATAACCTGGCATCTTGATTCGATTTAAGTATGAAAAGTCAGTGTCTACAGTGGGCTGCTGAGCTAGGCGCCCATCCTGCTGGGGCACCACGGAGTCACTGCCAGAGATGCAACGTAACTGGAAGCAGAGAGAGCCCAGCTGGGGCGTCCCCACTGCCCCCTCCTCCCCCCACTTTGAATCTGCAATGCTGGCGGTTAGAAAAAGTGTCTCCATCTTGTAAACACAGCAAATTTGATCTGGAAGTCATTGAGAAAACGTAAACACGGAGCCTCCTGCGGTTGTGTTTACACTGCTCCAGCCCCAGTGAAAGATGAGCCCGTTATGGAAGGATGGGTTTTTTTCAAAGGCGCTTTTCTTTTTAGAATGAAAATCTCGAGAGGTACACATTACCATGAAGACCAAAATCCCGACAGAGAGACCACAAGTGCATGAACAAGTGTGGCTTAAGCAGGTAACAGACATAATGTCACATTTTTTCGGGCTGTCTTCTGTCGTTGCAGAAACTCTGCTTTTCCGAAAAGTCAATTCTTTTTGAAGAGGAGATTAGCAGTCCTGGAACAGCTTCTAAACTATATCTTCGGTTAAGAATACGGTTTCGTGACTATTCCATGTATCCCAAATCCATTCTAAATTTGCAGTAACACAGACCAGGAATTGAGGCCAGTTCTCTTTATTCAGCCAATAAATAAATGGAAGCACAGATCGGGGAAGTGACTGACTTAAGGTCACGGAGCTAGTTAGCGCCAGAGGCAAAAACAGGACTGAGATTTCCTGACTCCTACTGGTTCTTTCAGGATATGTCTCGTCCAGGTGTGGCTATTTACCTAGCATTTTTGTCGGAGGGCATTTATCAGATAGTGTTCTGTATGGAGCAGGCGATGGGTTTTATTCCACAAACATGGGCATGAAAGAAACACCACAAGATTTTTTTCTGAAAACAAATTAATTCTGATTAGGAGCGTCCAGTTCACCAGGCTGGTGGAGAAAGTCACCCATTTGGTCAGAAGTGAGCGAGGCTCATCCTGGAAGCACAGTGGCACTACCCACCTGGGGGTCATGGAAGGGCCTCTGGGTATTGATGTTCTCACAGCCCAAGGTCCTGACAGGCCAGCCGCTCACCTGTTCCTGGGCCGTGGCCTCTGCAGAAGATGGGGGTCCATGGGCCCAGGGAAGCTCTGCCTCCTCCCTGGGGCCCTGGGAGGGAAGGGAGTAAGGACCTGGACAGTTCAGGTCTGAGAGAACCTCTCCAGCCTGCTTTCTGCCCCCTCCCCTTCTCTCACCTTCTGCTCCCCAGCCTCCCCCGGCTGCCTCCTTCCTCCATTAGCACAATCTTCTCTAATGCCAGGCCAGAAAGGGAGAGAGAACGATCTTGAAGAACTCCTGCTTTCAATCCTGTGGCCCAAAGAGTCCTGAAACACGGAAACCCAAAGGCCAATCTACCTAGAACGAGAGAGACAAAAATGCAGTAAGAACGAATTCCAAATGGACGTCTCAATAAATTATCCTAACACTGGGATATGCCACCTTTACCAGGCAGAATTCGGGTCCTTTCCTAAGGAACACGATGCATCTGCACAGCCTCTGACAGTCTACAGGGCACTTTCGTACTCACCAGCTTGCTGCATCCTCAAACATGGTGAGCTAGTTCTTTGTCACTCTCTTTTACAGATGAGGAGACCAAGGCATAGGGACATGATGAGATATTTGTGGCTCCTTTTTCCCGGTCCTGAGAAGCGGGTGGCGAGCCATGCGTGTCAAATATCCTCTGAACTTGGCCGAACTCTCCGTAAACCAACATTTGTCAACACCACTGGCTGACATATTTCCTCTGCCACTTCTCAACAGCCGGATGAACTTGGGTGAAACAACCAAGGGCAACTTTCAACATTCTTCTTGGGTAAGCTCCATTGTTTGTGTTCACTCAGCTTCAAGGTTAAAAAAAGAAAAAAGGACCAAAGATCATAAATAATCCTCCTACTTTTGTTCCTCCACAGGATTTGAAGGTTTTGGAAAGAAATCCAGTGAATGATGAAAAGAACTGTTTCAATTCCCTCGGGCTATTTGGTTGAGGTCATTGTACCCTGGCACCAAGAGTTGGGAGACTGTCCTCGGTCTCTATTTGTCTCCACACCCCCTCCCCCACCGCCTGATTCACACCTCAACACGGCCACGACATTGACTGGCCTCAGCTTTTTCATCTCCCTAGAGAGACAGGCTATACACCTACAAGAGCTTCCTCAGTCACCACTAGGGTCTGTTTTGCGTCTCCCCCACATTCTAGTGTTGAAACTCTGACCCCCAATGAGATGGTAACAGGAGGTGGGGCCTTTGGGCAGCAATCAGGACGTGAGAGAGGAGCCCTCATGAATGGGATTAGTGCCTTTAAAAAAGAGACCTGAGAGAGCTCCCTCGCCGCTTCCACCACGTGGGGACACAGTAGGAAGATGGCAGTCTATGAACCAGGAAGAGGGTCCTTACCAAATACCAAATCTGCTGGCACCTTGATCTCTGACTTCCCAGCCTCCAGAGCTGTACAAAGTAAACTTCTGTTGTTTGCAAGCCGCCCAGTCTGTGGCGTTCTGTTCTAGCGGCAGAACTAAGGCAGACAGTCAGTGCATCCTGTCACTCCACAAACATTCACTGAGCAGCTAGTACGTGCCAGGCATTGTCTTAGGACAAAAGTCCCTGCTCTCCCAGAGCTCCTGTTCTGGGGGAGGGAGGGCACGATGGATGGCAAATAGAAATAAATAAATCACATTCTGAGTGGTGATAGCGGCATGAGGACAACACAGCAGGGTACGGGGGTTGTCTGCTAAAGAACGTGTCTCCAGACTAGGTTTGTGGTGTCTCTGATACGTCTTGCTTTGCTTTCTCTAAAACTGCTTGTGCATGAAAGCAGAAATCAAACCATGATGATTTGGCATCCTGACTTTTCTGAGGCTGTTCTTCCACTCCATTCGTGATTGTCTGAGCTCCTCTGGGGTTCCTTTCCAGCTGGAGCAGAGGGGAGAAAGCCTGGAAACTTCTGCACCGCTGCCTGGGAAGGAAGGAAAAGTCACCCCTCATCTTTGCAACTGGTCGACTCGTTAGCCTAGGCCACAGTCTGGAAGCATTTAAGGACCATTTGTTTCCACAGGTAAAAGAGAAATAGTGAAAACTAAAAGTATTTGTTTGTTTAAATGCTTGCGTTATTAATGTGGGTTTTGTGATGATTCTAGCTAAAGTTTTAAAACTGCAGGTTGAGAGTTACATGTAGAAAACATGGGCAGCATTTACTTTTGACCTCATGGTTGACAGTCAGTTTATTCCACGTATGAATGTTGAAATGGTAAGACCCAAATAACCAAATTAAACAGAAAGCAGGTGTAAGGGCTGGGTGCCATCTCCCTGTCACTAACCATTGCAATGGCTTAAGAATTGTTGCTAGTAAAACTTTGTGTGGTTTAGGTACATCCTTTAGATTTTATGAAAGTTATGACTATCCATGTAAAGAGCCATTTATAATTAAGTGAGAATTAAGTAATTAAAAGTGGATTTGGGGAAAAAGAAAAAAAAAGGAACGTCTCCAGAAGGGCCTGGGGACACTGATTTCGAGGACTCCCGTGCACTCCAGCACTGTCTCATCTCCCTTCCTAGGTCTGTGAGCAGACAGGGAACATGAAATAATCAGCACAAACGTGTCCTGAAAGCTGTACAGGGCTGTGCCCATCACAGAAGTACTGCCACACAGAAGCCACGTGGCCTGGGGCAGGTGGGCATAGGGGGTGCAGCCCAGCAGCCCAGAACCGCCCTGCTGCGTCTGCCACCCACTCTCGGTGTGGCCTTCCCACGTCACTTCACCTCTTGATCCAAGTGTTCTCATTTGTAAAATGGGACACAGCAGCCCGAGAGGTTTCTCTTTCCATCCATCATTTTTCCCAGCACTGAACTCTCTGAGACTTTTAGACTACCTTGTCACTTTATTTTTGGTTCTAACTAGTTAATTCAGAAAAATGACCCAAAGAATGGCTGGAAGACGTGGTCAAAGATTCGCCTCAGAAAGGAATGGTACATGCCTTCTCCAGCAGAGGATGAAATTAGCAACCTAGAAATCAGAGCCTTTTGCATAAACTTTTTTTTTTTTAAAAAGATCGGCACCTGATCTAACATCTGTTGCCAAGCTTCCTTTTTACTTCTGCCCAAAGTCTCCCCGGTATAGAGTTGTATAGTCTAGTTGCAGGTGCTTCTAGTTGAGGCATGTGGGACGCCACCTCAGCATGGCCTGACGAGCGGTGCCATGTCCGCACTCAGGATCTGCACCAAGGAAACCCTGGGCCACCAAAGCAGAGTGCGTGAACCTAGCCACACAGCCACGGGGCCGGCCCCTTGCACAAACTTTGTCTGGGAGAGACAGTGTCAAAAAACAGTCAAGAAAAAGAGCAATGAACAGAAGCTTATCTTACCAGACCTCCCTTCACAGATCTGCACTGTTCAATACGTTTAATATCTTACCGCTGAGCACCCTCCAACTCTATTGGTGGTGGTTTGTCCTTTTGCGAGTATAATCAAAATAAAAGTATGCATACCCTTCAGCTCAGCAATTCCACTTCTAGTTATTTCTTCTAGAAATACAGAGCAAGTATATATTCATAAGTGTACAAATATATACATGTAAATTCTGGAAGGATACACCCAAACCGTTGATAGAGGTGTCGTCCGGGAGTGGAGTGAGGAGGAGAAGATTGGGTTTGGGGTGGGATAAAGGAAGGGTGGGGGTTTTGCTTTTCATTCTAAATGTATATTTTGTTCAAATGTTTTAAAATTTTTAAATAATCATCTATTACATAGATTTAAAGAAGTTAAACCAATAGCAGTGTTATTTCAGTAGGCCATGGCTGTGTTCTGACTAAAGTCTTGAGTCTAGTATCACTCTAGGATATGGCCTTGCCCAACTCTTTAACATTTGCTCCAAGGCCACCATGTTCAGGCATGCAGGCTGTGCACTGCACAACTCAAAGGTTAGCCATTCACACAGTGCCCTCTGGATTGTGAAATGTGGGACTTGTCCTCTTGGGGAACTCTTCACCACCTCCAACCCCATGACGTCACATGCGCCGTTCACCCTTTCCCACCTATTTGACGTCCTTTTGTGCTCTTTACGTACACTGGTCCTGCTCTTAGAAAAGTATCTCTTTGCTTTTCCATCCACAAACTCTCACTCTTTCAAGATCCAGTTCAAAAATCTTTCTCTACAAAGGTCCTTCTGACTCCCCAGCAGGACTTGTTCGTTTGTTTTGTTCCTATCGCTGTGACATCTCTTACCGAATTCGTTTGTCGATTTTCCCAGTGCACTCTTGGAGGCCAAAACTTAACGTCACGTCCATTTTGGTTTGCTCAGAATTCATTGCTTGTAATACGGATGATGGACTGAATGACCATCAGTGGCAACCCTAGAACCTTGGTGTTTTGATTGATTGTCCAAACGGTTTTTGCCATTAGACCAACGTTTCTCAAACTGCTCTGCAAGATATTTCTCTTAAAAAGTTGACTCTAAATTTTCAAAAGAGGTTCAAAGGGCAAGTATTAGGGAAATGTTGTATTACAGGTAAAGAGTTTTCTTACCCTACTCTTCTCAGAGGCTTTAACATGCTATAACAATTCTGAATCACCAAGAAGGGGAAACAGGAAACCAGGTCGAAGCTTATTTGACTTCTGATTTAGTTTTTCACAAGTACCTTCCCTCTCAAGAGGCCTGGTGTGCTTCCTGTATGCTCAGGTTCCACCCTCCCTAACCAGGAAAAGGGGGAGCACTGGTTTCATGCCTTGGGAACCAGGGGAAGCAAAGATGGAGGGAAGGCTGAGGCGAAACCTCACAGGAGCCTCCATGTCAAGCTGGATGGTGGGAGCGATTTGGTTGGCAATAGGAACACACTGGAAGAAGTCAAGTAGAGGCTTTGTGTTTTAGAAAGTCACCCTGGAATCACTGCAGAAAAAGGGCTGAGAGAGAGCAAGGGTGGATGAAGCAGGAAGACAAGTTAGGAGGCTGTTGCTATATCCTGGATAGAAACGATCGTGGCCTCATACGAAGTGGTGGCACTGGAAATGAGAGAGACAGACAGGCAGAGAGAAAGAGAGAGATGAACAGAGAAAGTTACAAGGTCGAAGTAGCAGGACTTTTGACTTGGTCAACTGAGCACTGGAGAGTTGGGGGTGGTTAGGCAAAGCTGAGACCACTGTGCAAAATTGGGGCTGACCCAGTGCACTCCACTTCGGCGGCCAGGGCTTGGTTCCTGGGCATGGACCTACACCACTCATCCGTGGCTGTGCTGTGGTGGCGACCCACATATGAAATGGAGGAAGATTGGCACAGACGTTAGCACAGGGCAAATCTTCCTCAAGCAAAAAGAGGAAGATTCGCAATAGATGTTAGCTCAGAGTAAATCTTCCTCAGCAAAAAAAAAAAAAAAAAGAAAAAAAGAAAAGAATTGAAGGGGGTGTCAAAAAACTCAATAACCAAGATAAACAATATTTTTAAAATAAAAATTATTTTTTAAAATAAAAATTAATGCAAAACATTCCTGATGTATAAAATATTAAAATTTTAAATAAAGACAGGATCTATTACTGATTTTTCCCTTTTGCCTCAGTTTGCAATATGGCTCAGCACGGCACTGAATGTAGACGATTCCCAGGTTACAAAATTGTGGTGCTTAAAACAAAGTCAGTGGGGGATGAAATTGGTTTAGAGTAGAAGTTGGCGGGTGTCATTTAGCTGTTCCACGTGTGTTCAGACCCCTCAAGCTGCAGCTGAGGTCCATCTAGTGTAGACATAAAAGGCAGTGTCCGAGATTGTGTGGTGGCAGAGAGAGAAGAGAATTTTGGCTTAGGATGGAGACCCTCAAATTCACTCTCTTCTCAAAATGAACTATAACCTTTACTTAGCTCCCCCACATCAAATGCAATGAGGCAGGGGGGAATTCCAGGAAAATCTCCTGTTTAAGCAGTTCAAAATGTGGATTATACCATCTCAGACCTCTGCACAGGTGCCCAAACCAGAGCGGTGGTAATCATAATTACATTCTTGTATTCGTTCATCCACTAATTTCTTCTTCCCCCCCCTCCCCTGCTCCCTCCTCCTCTCTCTTCTGTATGCCAGCTCTAGGGTAGGAAACAATGATGACAATGATGATGATGATGATGATGATGATGACGATGACGACAGATGAGGAGGAGAAGGGAGAGACAAACAACAAGGAAGGGTGAAGGGAAGAAACAAAAAGACTGAGGAAGAAAAGAGAGAAAAGAAAAAAAAAAGAGAAGGTGAGAAAGAGAAAAAATGGTCCTAAGTAAAGTCATTGGTTTTCTAAATTATGAATAAACTATTTCACGTGAATGTTAGAGTTGAAAACTGCCCCCTCCCACCGCTGCCCCCACAGACGGCAGTGAACTGAAGAGTGATGACAGACTGATTAAAACTTGTTTTTCCTTTTTTAGAAAGGAAAGAAGGCACGAATCCAGGACATACAGCGCCCTCAACTGATGCTCCCAACAAACACCCCGGTGGTTCCTGTGCACAGAGGTGATGTCTGCACTCAGCTTCGTGCCACAGATGCTCATAAAGTTCCAGCAAATAATTATTCTAAGGATTAGTGGCTAGGGGAAATAACTGTTCTCTCTTCTTAGAAAGAAGGAAGGAAGGAAGGAAAGAAGGAAAGAAAGGGGAAAGGAGAAAAGGGAAACAAAGAGTCCACCAGTAGTGATATCATTGCTGCTATAAATCTCAAATTTAGCTACAATGACCCATCTTGGACAAACACAGTAGACAAGAGAAATGACCCGCAGGGCGCTGAGCCAGATGGAGTGAGTCGGGCAAGGAACTGAGTTTCTTCCAAGTGAGGTTTCTGTGACGTGAATGTGGTCGCCAGAAGAGGCAACTGTCCTATGAATTCAAACTCTGCTGCCACTCCCTTCACTACAGGGCCATTCCCAAGCCCTGGAGTCAGAATCGCCACATGCATAGCTGCTGGGGAAACGTCCCCGTCCCTGATGGGCCAACAAGGAGACCTTTTCAGGAGATGGACAGGCCATGGAAACAGTGATGGACTGAGTCAGGAGACCCCTGCCACTTACCACACGACCTTGGACAGATCTTGACCTCTTTCTGGAACCTAGTTTTCACATCTATAAACTGGGATGACAGGGTGGGGAGAAGATTTAGGCCTCCTGCGGTTCCCAGATGTATATCTCACAAAAGCCATATCAGATTCACCAAGGGCTGGATGAGGGGCACAGGCATTTAAACACACTGTCTGGACCAACCCCCAGATCCTGATTCCGGAGGTCTGGGAACCTCCAGGCTGGTGCTGATGACTAGCCATGTTAGGTAACCCCTGGACCTCTGAAGTCCTCTCCGGCCCAGAGACTGCCATTGAAAAGGGTTACTATCAATGACATCAAAGTCATTGGGGATGGAACTTTCTTTTCAATGACACGGAAAAGAAGGGCCGAACAGCTCACAGATTTAAGATTTTGAAAAATAACGTTCATGATGGGAAATACGATCCACACAAACAAACAGAGTTGAAAAGGAAATTTTAAAAAATTTCCCCTCAACTTCATCTTCTTAAAACCAACCTGCAGGCAGCGTGGGACGGGCAGGGACTGAGAGAAGTCCCTATCTCGCGGACGATTTACTGAAGTGATTTATTGTGGAGGTCACCAGGGCCCCTGTTGGGGCCTGTTACAGTCCGCTAAGCTCCACTAAGCTCAGGTATTACGGGAGCCTGGCTGGAACAGTTGTGTTGAAGGAAGGGAGGAAGGAGGTTTTTTTTAGCTCTGGAGCTGCCTGAGGCCTACTCTAAATCTTGGGAGACAAGTCTGTTTGTCTTCCTTTTCTATTCGCACTGCTGATGTTCCAGGCGTTCTCTGCCCCACTGCTCAATGTTTGTTGATGGCAGCGAAGCAGAAAATTGTAATGTCTGTAATTGTTATTGGTTTGCCGATGGTGTGACCACCTGGTTGGCTGGATCCGGGACAAAGGCAGTACGTCCCCCTTTAAAGCTAAAGCTGCGTGCTCTAGGAGTAGGAGATGTTTGGACATCTTTTGTTTCTGTCTGTGTGTTGTTTTGTAAAGAATCATTCAAAGTTGACATTATTTTAATTAAAACAATAAAATCCTCTTTGTACACTTTTCGCGGCACAAGTTTGTCCTAGAAGTTCCTTCTTTTTTGCAATGAAATGCCATGAAGAAATTCCTCAATAAACAACTTTATACTTGATTTACCATTTGGAGCTGGATGTGCAGTTTCCAGATGTTTCCCAAAGGGCCCTGAGCCCCGAGGTACACCGACTGCTTTGAGACATCCCTCTGGACTGTAGAGATCCCACAGCTGTTTTAGCAGAAAATTATTTTCTTTTAATTTCATAAAATGCCACATTCAACACGCACCTTTCATCCAGAGAGGCCGCTAACATGTTCAAAGGATTCAGAATTACCGACCCACCCCCTACCCTCTGGAGTCATACACAGAAAATATTTAACATCTGTACTGCTGTACCACCCAAAAGTTTTAAATTGAAGGAAGATGTGTTTCTTGCACTAAATTACCAAAGGAATTTTCAGACTAGAGCTCAGTTACCTAGATTGGCCAGGACATTACTGCAGGAAAACCCTTCTATTATTCCAAGGGCTGGGGACCGTAAATGGTCAGCCAGACAGCCCTTCCCTCTGCATCTTGCCTAAGATGCACCCCAGACAATACCTGTTTGCTAGGACTCAGCTGACTCGGGTATGGTAATGCTAATAATAGCTGGTTTCACTGAATACTTACTACACACCAGGCCTTGAATTCAACGCTTAATATACATGATTGCATGTGATCCTCATAGCAACATTAATAGGTGGGTATTGTTACTGTCTATGTTTTATAGAAGAGTTTCGGTGTCTAGCCAGAGCTTAGAAAGGTGACAAGTTAGAATGCAAATCCAGGTTTGTCTGACTTGGTGTCCACGGGGTCTCCGCCACAATGCTCCTCTTGTCCCAACACTGCATGGCATTGATGCACATGCAAAAGCAGCAGCTGCCTGTCACCCAGATCCAGTGCATCTTACCAAGAATCAGTTATGTGCAGAGCTGTGGGTTATGGTCAGAAGTGAGGAAGAGAGATGAATAAGCAATGCTCATCCTTGCTGAACTCGCTGACAAAGTGACCAACCATCCCAGTTTGCCTGGGACTGTCCCAGTTTTAGCACCAAGAATCTTTCACCCCAGATGTGGCGGGAAGAATTCTAGGACGACTCCCCAAATTCCTGGCCCCTGCTGGACACACAGCTCCACTCAGTTATTCAACCAAACAGTAAACTTAGGTGTTGCTATTAAGGGACTTTGCAGGGGTAAATAAGTAGACTTTAAGGTAGGCAGATCTGCTGGGTGGGCCTGACCTTATCAGAGGAGCCCTTTAAATCTGGGTCTGGAGGTCAGAGACGGAGAAGCCAGAGAGATCCAAAGCACAAGGAGATGCACTGAGGCTTTGAAGATGGAGGTGGTCACATAGCAAGGAAGATGGGTGGCCTCTTGGAGGTGAGTGGCCTCTAGCTGACAGCTGAGTAGGGATCTCAGCCCTACACTACAAGAATCCGAATTCTCCCAACAATCGGAACGAGCTTGGAAACGGATCTTGACTCAGAGCCTCCCGAGGCAAATTCAGCCTGGCAGACACCTCAGTTTCAGCCTTTGAGACTCTAAGCAGAGGACCCAGCCATGCCATGCCTGGACTTCCCCCTACAGAACCGTGAGCAAACATGGGTACTGTTCTAAGCTGCTCAATTTGTGGTATTCGTTATGCAGCAGTAAAAACGCAGTACCCCGGGAAGCTCTTCAGTCCCAGGCAAACTGGGACAGTTGGTCACCCTGGATGACGGCAGGCCCATGTGACATGTGTTGAGGGGGATCTGGACAACTTTCATGGGGGAGGTGGCCTGTCCCTTGGGTAGGATTTAGACAAAGGGGAAAGGGCTGAAAGGTACTTTAGAAAGAGGAGGACACAGCGGCAGGAAAGACAGAGCAGCAGGACTATGCAAACGGGGTCGATAAAGATGCCACAAGGCATCTACTCAATCCTTGAGAGAATAAGTGTTGGGGGCAGAGACTTTATAACCTCAGCATTTGAAAGGGGCTGTTCCATGGTCACGATAATGGCAATGGGATTAGCTGTGAGTGGTTGCATGTTTTTGCTTCTGTCCTCCTGGCATTGGTGCTATTCATCCTCCTCCAGGCAACTCTGAACTCCCTGACAGCAGGGATAAAGCTCCTTCAGCTGTGTCCCCCTAGCGCCCAGTGCAGGGTCTGGTGCATCACTGCATGTTCAGTAAATGCTAAATAAAGACATGGATGAATTGTTTAATGTGGACAAAACACCATCACTTTAGGCCAAGCATGCAGCCACATTGTCTCTGGAAATACTAAGAGGTTGGCAAGGCTGACCTTTCACACTGTCTCCTGCCTCCTCCCGGAGCTGACCCTCCTGCTAGGTACAGGAGCCTCCCTTGTCCTCTTCAGGACCTGGGGCTCCGATGCCTGACAGCGAATCTCAGTGCTGCTCCTCACTGGCTGTTTGGCCCGGGGCAGGGAACTTAACTTTTCTGTGCCTCAGTTTCCTCGTGTGTTAGAAGGGCACAATAGGACCTGCTCACCAGGTGATTGTAAAGATCAGATGAGTCAACAGAACACACAAAGCCTTTAGCATGGACGGAGCCCGCCAAAGGGTGAATTTCCATAAGTTTAGTTGTTATGATTCATTTTTACTTTCAATAGCAATGACATATTTCTGAACAAATTCAGGTGGAGACCCTTTCTGTACCACCACCCCACCCCCAACCCAAGGGCATTTTCATCTTACTAGAAGATTCTTGCAATTAAAAAAAAACTTTGAGCCCCAATAGGAGCACTGCCCAATGGAGGTGGTCAGATCGGGGGCCTCCCCAGAGTGAGTAAGCAAGGCCCTCCAGTGGGCCTCAAAGTGTAGTCAGTGGACCAGCACCAGCCGCACCTGGGAGGTGGTGAGAACTACAGAGTGTCAGCCCCCCTCCAGATGGCCTGAGTCAGAATCCGCATTTTCACAAGCTCCCCTGGGAGAGGCACTGGTCTAGATGAGCTCTGATCAGCCCTGCATCTGAGCGACACAGCGTCCCTCTGACCTTTCCTTACCATTTGCTTTAAAAGTTAAATGTTCAAGCACACAGACAAGCCAGACCACAAAACTCTCAGCTGGCAAGAGAGCGCCTCATTTCTAGGGGCAGCTGGTTTTCTACATGTTTCAACAAACTAGCATTGTCCAAGAACTCTAATGGCCTGAAGACAGGCTTAAAACTCAGCAAAAATAAACTTTCCAGGAAATTTCTGGCACACCCACTTTTCAAACCCATCATCTCAGGAATGTTATCCGAGCAGTGGCCTCTTTTCCCACATTTAACTCCATTTCCCAGTTTGGGACAGTTCTCTTTCTGGCCTTGAACCGACAAAACACACACACACACACACACGAAACAAAACACAGAGGCCACAGCTAGCATGGGGCTTTAGATAAGTTTTTGGGAAAGTCCATGATCTCATTTTGGCACAATTAGTGTTCTACTTCTTAAGGCAAATATTATTTTAAAAGAATATCTTAAATCCGAGGGACATTGCTCTTGGTCAATGGGGTTCAAAGAGGCCTACTTATAAGGAGAAGAAGTAGACCCACAAGTCTGCCTTCATGTGGTCAACAACGCAATGTTCTCTATTTTCTTATTTCCCAAGTGAGCAGAACACTCAAATCTCCCTTAAGGACCCACACTCAAATCATCCATATCCTTTGGACCCATTCACAAATATTCATGAATGGACTGTGGTGTGATAGGGGCTCTAAGGAATAGAGTAAGGCATGATCCTTTCACCACAGAAAACTCACAGCTCAGAAGGGAGAAACATTTAAATAACAAATCTGTCAGGGTCTGTCCTGGTAATCTATTGCTGCCTAACAGTTCACTCCAATTTTAGCAGCTTAAAACAACAATCGTTTTAGTATCTTTCATAGCATCTGTGGGACACGGATTTGAGAAGAGCTCAGCTGAGAGATTCCAGCTCCAGTCCTTCCTGTAGCTGCAGTCAGATAGGGAGTGCTGAAGCAGCTGGGGCTGGCCAGGAACCTGTCCCCTCCTGTAGTCTCAGAGCCTCTCCATATTGTCTCTCTGGGTGGGCCAGCTTGGGCTTCCTCACTACATGGCAGCCTGAGGACATACTGTTTACGTAACAGCTCAGGGCGCCAAAGGTGAACGTCCCAAGAGAATCGAGTAGAAGCTATATCATCTTTTATGACTAGTTTAGAAGTCACAGTGTCACTTCCTCTCAAGGGAGAATTGTCAAAGTCACCTTGTAAGAGGAGTATGTGGCATGGGAGATAGTGTTTTAACCTTCTTTGGAAAATATAATCTGCAACTGGGTTCCAGCAGAAAACAGATGTCACATCCAAATCAGGATAATTCAAGGAGCTGAATAAAGGCACTAGTCATGACAATATAGGCAGGGTGTAGGGAAGTATGAGATAAGTGTGGTAACCTGACGCAGCCATAACAGAGAAATGGTTACGTCCCATTTGGAAGGAACAAGAGGAAGGAGAGGTTACAGGAACTCAGGAGAGAAGAGTTCAGAAAGAGCTTCCCTGAGAAAACAACCCAACAGGGAGACAACTAGGGAAATAAATGCCCTGACCTCACTCTCCCCCTGCCTCCAACCTGCTGCCAGGGCTCCCCATTGGCTGAACCCAACAGAAACCCAAAGGCCTGAGGCCCACACTGACCAGCCTCTGGGGAAGAGAGCAGAGTGGAGAGTGTACCTGCAGAAGCAAACAGAATATAGCCAGCAATAATAAATATCTACAACACAAAAAAGATTATAATCTGATGTCAATAGAGAAGTATGTAACAGGAGGATATTTCTGCAAGGAAGAAATTTTGAGCTATTTCCATGTAATGTCACAGAAGTATAGACACGTAGGGAAGAAGTTCACATCACCCTCAGTCCTCTGGATATCTGGGATCCCACCCTTTATCTTGGGAGCTTAAGAGAGTCCCAGGCTGTTGGAAAGGGAGTTGTCTACATGGGCAAGCCAGATAGGGACTATCCAAAGTCTCTGGGCACTGACAGGACTGGTTCCTGATGGATGGTCCATGGCCATGGTCCAACAGGAAGGACAGCTGCTGAGGCTCCTTGACACCAACAATGTGGTGGTGGGATGGAAACTGGGTGGGATGGCGATGGAGACTGGTGGGACAGAGACTGGGTTGGATGGAGACTGGGCGGGATAGAGATTGGGTTGGATGGAGACTGGGTGGATGGAGACCAGGTGGATGGAGACTGGGTGGATGGAGACCAG